>NC_068435.1:25043387-25190887 GCF_023373465.1 Oncorhynchus keta | reverse complement strand
AGTCTTAGCTAAATCTGATCTGATTTAAAGTAACAATAAAGCTATGAATGACAGTTTTTGTGAGATAGCCACTGCCAATACATTTATAACTGGTGCATCACATTTATTGGATACAATCTTCAGTGATTTGTGTTTTTCCTGAAAGGCAACAAAAACTCCAATTATAGGGGCAGAGTTGAGGCGGAGCTACATTCTTCAGAGCCTCCAACCAGTTGCTGAGGGACGGACACGCCTCCCCTTCAAATAGGTACCTGTAAATTACTGCCTTTTGTTGGACAAACGGGCTCATCCGGATGCAGGCCTTGTGTTGGGTGGGCAGTATAAAAATAAAAAAATAGGGGAGGGGGGGGGTCTGGGTGATTTGTTGCTTTAGGCTACACAATATAAAACAATATTTGAATGTAGGAGATTGTGAAACCTCAAATTCTGCCTTGTGCTTTTACCATTAGGACCATAACATTTACATTCATTTTGGAACCTGACTATCTTCTTTGATCTAATTATTACCAAACCATTTGTAACTGACTGAAAACACAGTAAGCATTTAAAGATATCCTTGTTGAAGAAAACTAAAGGTATAAAGTGTGAAACAAGGGTCCCGACCCCTAGGCCCAACCCTTTCCCAGTGGAAATAAACGTCTCAATGGTTTTACTGGGGTCAGAACATTTATCACCTGGAACTAAAAAACAACAGGCAGGGAGGAGAAGCCTGGTCTGGGACACGAGATCGACAGACATCCCAACAATGCTGGTCCTCTGTCTGATGAATGAAAACCTAAACATATATATTTTTTTCTCAAAATTCAACTGTTAGGCAATCATGGCGTAAGAAGAAGTGTTGGTGTTTGACAATTTGATAAATGCTTTATCAATTCCAAACTAAATAGCAAACTAGAAGAGGAAGGGAAAGGAAAGCCAACAGGGTTATGGTAGTAGTTTCTTCCAAAACGTTTTATTGTTGCTGATATTCAAACAAGTTGCCACCAATGATTAATAGGTTACGTTGTATTAACATGTTGGTGTTACATAGTTCTTAACTAACTGCTTTGTAATTGCATAGTATTGGCCTGTGTCCCAAAATGGCTCCCTATACCCTACATAGGGCACTACTTTTGACCAGAGCGCTATGGGCCCTGGTCATAAGTAATGGACTCTATAGGGAAAATAGTTTTCTCCTCACCTGCCCTCCAAGGCTGCTCTCTCCCTCACGGTCGCCAGCAGCAGTTGGATCTCAGCTTTCAGCAGCTCCTTGATGGCAGGGGGGTCAGCCAGGGGGGAGTGAGGTGTCTTCAGCCTGTTGCCCGGTTTATGGTGCACCATCTGCCAAATCTGCTGCCACATAGTGACCTGGAAGTAGGAAACATACACATGGGATAGGACATCAGGAGACAACGCTGTGTAACTTTAGGCTTATAATGAGTGATGAGTCATTATGAATGATGAGATATCAGAAAGGCCTGTGAAATGTACATGACATTCAATTGAGACCCTGGCCCATCGAAATCTTATAATATAAGTGTTCTATTTAATCATGTCCCCTGGCCACTGTTGGGCATAGAACTACTGCATGTGTTTTTCAGTTGGCTGGTTTCCCCCAACAAGTTTGTACACTACTCTTTAAAAACACTACCTTCAGGCAAAAAACTATGAAAGGGGCTACTGCTGAAGAAGAAAAATGTGAATGTGTTATGAAACTGTAGCCAGAGAGAAGAAAAAAGTGGAAGTGTTATGAAACTGTAGCCAGAGAGAAGAATAAAAAAGTGGAAGTGTTATGAAACTGTAGCCAGCCAGAAGAATAAAAAAGTGGAAGTGTTATGAAACTGTAGCCAGACAGAAGAAGAAAAAAGTGGAAGTGTTATGAAACTGTAGCCAGCCAGAAGAAGAAAAAAGTGGAAGTGTTATGAAACTGTAGCCAGCCAGAAGAAGAAAAAAGTGGAAGTGTTATGAAACTGTAGCCAGAGAGAAGAAGAAAAAAGTGGAAGTGTTATGAAACTGTAGCCAGAGAGAAGAAGAAAAAAGTGGAAGTGTTATGAAACTGTAGCCAGACAACAACAACAACAAAAGAGGAAAGAGAAAAAGTCAAGCAAATATTCTGGCTGACAGCAGAGGCACAGTGTTGGTGAAGAAGTTTAAAGTCTGGAGTCCATTTGTTCTGCACCTGGTCCCTGACATTCAGTGTCTATGCTCCATGGAAAGGTCAGCTTCAAAGCCCCACTGCTGTCCAGAGGAGAACGTTTAAACACGGTTGTTCCCTGTGTCTTTCAATCTGGCTGTGCCCTCACATACGCACACACACACACACACACACACACACACACACACACACACACACACACACACACACACACACACACACACACACACACACACACACACACACACACACACACACACACACACACACACACACACACACACTACCACTATGTCTAGCTGAACTCCAGCCAGGCAGCCACACACTGCTTCCCATAAAGCCCCAGAAAGCCATTCTCTATGCAGGTGTTTATGGTGTGAGCCCCCTAGGATGCTAACAACAGTAACAAGCTGTTCATTGCTTAATTCATCTCCAAATGAAACCCATCAGATGACATGGGGAAGGAATTACAGTGTGGTTAACCTGAGTGGTTGACTCATTGCTGTTGTTGTAACTTCACAATTGAGATTGAAGATCTGAAATGTGAAACGTGATAAACATTTGAAATAGGCTAATCTAATAATACATTCTTCGTGCTTGCCATCCACAAAACAAACATTGACTGAATCCTATGCAATATCCAGTTGCACAGGCATTACTAATGTCCGGAGAATATATGATGAATATATGATACGCTGAGGGAAAGCATTCATTTACTACAGGGTAGAAAGCAACAACAACAAAGAATACTGAGGGAAATGTAAGGCTGGTTGAGTGAATAGGGCTCACATGCTTTTTTAAATAATAGAAGTCCTTCCTTCTCTACCTACATGTACAAATGACCAGGACTAACCTGTACCCCCGCACATTGACTCGGTACCGGTAGCCTCGTTATTGTTATTTTATTGTTACTTTTTACTTTAGTTTACTTAGTAAATATTTTCTTAACTCTATTTCTTGAACAGTGTTAGTTAAGGGCTTGTAAGCATGTGACAAATAAAATGTGATAACTAAAGAGTTTTGAACCAGTCGGCGCATAGAAATTATATCCTGTATATGCTCACAATGATCTTATCAACAAGGCCGGATTAATCCTCTTAACCCCTCGATTGGCCCCTGACGTGCTAAGCTAATTTGAGGGCCTGTGTCATTTTTCTTCTATTACACAACTATTCCTGGGGTCTCCATCATTAGATGTTTGTCCTGTAGAGTGTGACTGTATTTACACTACTGAACTGATCTAATATGGACATTTAAAACATTGCCCCTAGCAGAACATAACTGTAGGATGACATCACTGGGGAGAGTTAAGACTGGAGACCCAGACAGGAAATGGGTGGTTTCATACATATTTATTTTTCCTTTTTGAATATGAACCCTATATTATCTACTTCAATTGAAGTTACTCCTGCATTGCTAATGGGGTGGTAAATTCCCGAGCCAGCCTGGCATAATATTATGCAAATTACACATAACCTGTTGACCTGTTGTATGCTACTTGATAACATTTTCAGACGGAGTAGTTGGCTTCAGAATAAACAGTTTAAAGCAGTAGGTGGCCCGTGGGCCAAATACGTCCCGTGGGTGATTTTATTTGCCTCTACCCCCCTATATCTGTTTGGGATTGTTGCTGTTAATTTGCAGTGTACAAATTATTTATATCTATGTTCCGGCCCCCCAACCATCAGCTCAAGAAAAAAATTGGCCCACGGCTGAATGTAATTGGGGACCCCTGGTATGAAGAAAGTCTCGAGCCACAGTGTGAATGAGTTGTTTTGGAACAATCTGAGGACCTCGTCTTGAATGCATGCATAGCCTCACTTAACTAGAGCTCCTTGTGTTTTACACAACACCTCATTCTACATTGTGGAACCTATCTAAAGCTTTCATGTCTTGTTGTGATTACTTGCTGTAATTGTGGCATGTTCACAGTTTAATGTAATCTATTTAAAGTATTAATACATAGCATTTGCCAACTATATAATATTATCTAGTAGTTACTTCTATCTTGAGTTGTTAGGAGAGTTTATTGAGTCAAAGGAACTTGCTCAAGTGATTTCCAGTCCACCCTTATTGTTTTGGACAAATGTAATGTGTCAGCTATTGCTGATTGCTACCTAAAGACAGATATTGGAACAATGCAGGACCATGGTCAGTTATTCCTCCAACATGAACAGCACCCTTAAAGTGACAACCAGAAGTTGAAACAGTAACAATGCTCTCCCCACCAATGTTTCGGTAAAAAGCTGAGGGATGGGGATGGATTTATGTAACCACTCTCAAATTCAAATTCATAGACAGAGCTATGGATGCAAGGAGTGACCATCCATGATATCAAAAGTATAGATTTAACCATCTTTTCAAGCGATGCAGTTTTTGCTTACATTTACTTTGTTGGCAAACATTGGATTAAAACAAATATTCTGTGTTCTAGTGGGGTAGTTGAACTAGCTAAAGCCATATGAGGCATTTAATAATCAATGGATATAGCTAGCTATATCATTCATGTATAAGTTTAAAAATGTATGTAGCAACTGCTGATTGTCCCTTTAAAATGGCTTGGTCCTCACCTCAGTATGAATCTCTGTGTACATGTCAATCAAAGCATCTCCAAACAAGCCCCGGATGTCTGGGAGCTCTGGCGCCGGGACTTGCTCCACGATAACATTCCACACCGAGAGTGGACATTCGGATTCTTCCATGAAGACAACTAGGTGTTTAAACGGTCTAACTGAGGGGAGAATTGAAATTAGTCATTGACATATGTCTGGTCTAGAAGTCATTTGCTTCATAATAATAATAATTTGCCGGTTTTGCCTGCAGTAGCAGAAGTCTGCTCGTCGTGGGTCGTCTGTCTCATTTGGCTGCTGTAGATAGCTAAGTTAGTTATTAACGTTAGCTATCTAGTTAGTTGTTCGATAGCATATCGGTAACATTAATTTAATAATTTAATGCACATTATATTTGTGCTTAAATTTGACATTTTAAACCTTGAGAAAAATGTGAGCTCACCTGCTAGTTAGTAAATCAAAGACTAAATGTACCTTGTTGTTGCTTCCTGTATACAGTGTAAACATTCTTGTATCCAAGGAAGACATATCGCGAGATCAGTATCCCTCCACCTCTGCTTAGAATAAACTATTTCTGGTGTAAATAAACTGTTCAATAGTTTAATTTTGTCCCCTGGAAAATCCATGGGAACATTAGTTCAGCTTAATATTATAGTACAGTTTTATTGTTGTACTATTATTAGTGCATTAACCCGGTTGAATACAAACTCAAACCAGATGTATTTTCTAGAATAACCACACATTAATATCTTATTTCGTACAAAGGAACGATAACAAGAAGAGAGCAATGTTAGTTCATCTTATCTCGAAGGCAGTTCAAATATTGTGTCTAGCTAACGAATATCCGTAGCCATAGTTATTTATATAGAGGAAAACCCCTTCTCATCATTTTGACTATAGTGAGTAGGAGGTTATAGCTCACAGGCAATTTACTGGGGGGCGGACCAGAGTCGAAGCACTAAACTGGGTAGTCACGTGTAAACTGAAACTTAACCCCCGTAGAGGCGCAATAACTTCCCCTCTCTTTGCAAGTTTCAGCTTCGGATCTGTGCGAAACAGGCTGGGCAATCAAGAATATAGCCTCAATTGTAGGCTAGATGCACATCTGAAAATGTTATGACTATTTTATATTCTTCAACAATGTGGCAGAAACTGCTAAATGACCATGAACACTAAAGCACATTTTGTATTTTTTTAAATCCTGGACACTGGAACAAACACAATCTCTTTCGTCTTGTTTTGGATATTTTTTTGGTCATAAAAATGGTTTCAAATCAGCACTATTCGATGGGGGTTATGCATTCCGCGTTGTCTATACTGTTCTGTGTCCAGTTCGGTCTGTCTTTCTCTGTGGCTGGACATGAGAACACCTGTGATGCGAACGGCAGCGTCTACTATGTGGGAGAATGGTACTTTCTAGAATCGGACCACTGCACGCAGTGTGAATGCACCACAGAGGGGTCGTCTTGTGCACGGACGGAGTGTACCTCTTTGCCGGCCGCTTGCATCCATGTCAGCCACTATCCCACTGACTGCTGTCCAAGATGTGAGAAAATAGGCTGCGAGTACCGGGGAGTGGTGTACGAACTGGGACAAAACTTCCAGGTAGGCTACAGCAAGCATCCCCTACTTGGCACGATATGATCAAGTTAATATTTACCTGGAATGAATAAACATAATATGTATGTGATGTCATTTACTTCTCAAATGTCTATTGAGTTGACGAATATTGATTTTCCTCTTACTATAATAGGCGTTGTGCTACCTCCTGAAATCGTCTCTCCAAAGTCTCTCTGTGCGCAATTACGCATCAGCAATTTTGGATATATTTTTTTCAAAAGTAACGTATTTGATTCACTGTTAACATGTCTGTTAATATATAATTGCATAAGCGTCTTATGACTCAGAATAACTGACAAGCAGCACATTTAATTTTCTTTCTTTTCGGAAACATCTCTGGGCGTCGGACTGTTTCTGGCACTGTATGCAGATCAATTTTCGAATGTGGCTAAATTGCCCCGCCCTGTGGTTTGTTGTTGAACTACTAACTGCTATGAAATCTTGTTCTTTCAAGTTTCAAATCAAATCAAATGTTATTTGTCACATGCGCCGAATACACTCGGTGAATACTTTACCGTGAAATGCTTACTTACAAGCCCTTAACCAACAATGCAGTTCAAGAAATAGGGTTAAGAAAAATATTTACTAATAAACTAAAGTAAAAAATAAATACAAATAACACAATAAAATAATAACGAGGTTATATATAATGGGTACCGGTACCCCCTGTATATAGCCTCGTTTGACACAGTAGCAGCTGAAGCTTTTACTGACAGGGATTGTAACCGGTGAAGATACTGCCACATGGAGGCAGTATGATACTTTTGAATGCTACACTTACAGCAAGTCTATTGAAGTGTGACAGTGCATATGTAAATTGAGAGAACAGATATAGATACAAATCCCTCTTTTGATATTGAGGTTCTTCTGGAAGCTCATTGTAAATATTTGTAAATACTTTCCTTCGTAGTCCTCAACCGTACTATAGAATTAGTTTTTCAGTTATGTTTGCTGTTTGTTTTCTTCTTCTAATTTACATCTGTGTTACTTGTTTCTGATTATGGTGCTGTGCTTCTGATTACGCACCGCTTTGTTGTCTGTTCATGTAGTCAGCAGAGTCATTAGCCACAGTTCAACCCACTTGAAGAATAAATCTCAGCCCTCTGATTTGTTTCATTTGATTCAATGGATAGTGGAGACCAAAGCCAACCAAGCTAAGCAGTATTTTAAGACCCCCTAAGTCAATGAATTAGAATATGAAACAACTCTGGCAACAGAAAGCCACACAGAGAGATTGACTTGTGGCTCATTATCCTCTTGAGGAAGTTATTATATAGGCCTCTGACACAGTACTGGACGAGCTCGGAGACAATTAGCCCAGGGCCTGATAGAGTTTTCTTCTTCCATTTCATTTAACCCACCCTCTGTATCTGAACCTCAGATATGCTGACAAACAGTTTAAATGAACTGTATTCCATTAAGCATATACTACACATATATAAGCACATCTTAAACATGGCATTATGGTTATATGTCAGACTTCTCCTTTTCTATCTTGAAATGGGCTAAAGGCTAGCATCTGCACTAATGCTTATAGCTCAAGAAAATCAACATGCTGTCACAGTTACATTTGTCACAGTTAAACTGAAAGCACCTGCATAAGTCAATCTTATCGTTGTAGAATCAATCGATTGCCCTGTCTCTTTGAATTAGCACTTTTTTTTCTGTCCAACTGCTCATGTCTAACAGTGATATCTGCCAGTGGCAGTCTAAAGAACACTAGGAGGCCAATGTACTGTATGTGGTTGCATCCCAAATGTCACATCATTCCCCTTTGGGCTCTGGTCAAAAGTAGTGCACTATAAAGGGAATAGGGTGCCATTTGGGATGAAGCCTCTGTCTCTGACAGCCTGTGTTTTGTTCTGTGTGATTGGCAGCCCAACGAGTGCGAGCAGTGTACCTGTGACAGTGATGGCATCGCCCGCTGCCTGGTGGCAGACTGTGCTCCCCCGCCCTGCATCAACCCTATCTACACCAAAGGGAAGTGCTGCCCAGAGTGTCCAGAGGGTAAGTAAACTGACCTGTATACATCTATCTCATGGATGTTTATGACATAGAACCCCCTGCCATACTCAGCATAACCAACTTGTTAAAAAATCCTGGGGAAAACCCTGAGAAGTATTTCGTTCCATTCTATTCAAGCCAAAGGGAGATGAGAGAGGGCTAGAGACAGGAAAGATGATGTTCTGACTCCTCACATTCTCTATTCTCTTCATAATTTACCCCTTAGAGTGATGCATGCCGTTAGTTTTGTCACATTACTGTTGTCAGCACCATAAGCAACAATACATGAAGGTGATCATTTATCCAAACAAATGAAAGTAGAGGTAGTGGGGGGCAGAATTAGCGATATATGCATGAAGTAATCCGCTTCACGCACCATTATCAATGACTGATTCTCTCTCTCCAATTCTGCTGAGACACTCATTAGCTTTTAAAGGGAAGTTTATCGAGTTGGGAAAAAGCCAAATGAAGATGCATTCATTGTTTGAGTTTGGGTGGTCTATGACCGCATAATTAGGAGTATAGTGTTTTTTCAAACACAGTACTTCGGAGGTAATCAATATTTATTGTCTGATCATAAAAATACCCTCTCCTCTTTATGATAGAGGTGACCGTTTATCCTCATAGAAAGAGAAACGCATTGGAAAATATCACAACCATATAGCAAGTTAACAGAAATGATTGTGTGTGATTCCCCAGGGCCCAACTGCTATGTGGATTCAACCCGGAGCCAGGTGATTCCAGGACATGAACCACTGTGGGTGGACTCCTGCACCAAGTGCCGCTGTCACGACTCAGGTGACGCTGGCTACTGGGAGGGCAACCGCTTGGCCACCTGTTCCCGCGTACGCAACTGCACCCCTGGAGAGACTAGCCAGAAAAACTGATTAAGTAGGACCAGTCATTTGCCCCGGTATAGGGTGAAGTTGCCGCTAGACACAGATCTTGGGTCAGTTTTGAATTTACCCCCACTAATGGTTAATGTTAAGATTGGAGGAGGGGAAGCTGATCCTAGAACTGTACCTAGAGGAAGCTTTTCCCTAGAGCGATTTGCCCCTGAATGCTTGGTGGTTATCAGCAGGACGGTTAGAGTGTTGGGCTAGTAACTTAAAGATCGCTGGTTCGAAATACCCAAAAGAACCGGTCGATGTACCCTTGAGCAAGGCACTTATCCCTCATTTTCTCCATAGGCACCATACTACTATAGCTGACCCTGTAAAACAACACATTTCACTGCACTTATCCGGTGCATGTGGCAATAAAATATATTTTTACATTTGTACTGACATGTACTGTAGCATGTATCACAAACACTTCTACAGCAGAAAAATCCAACTGTAACTACTATGTGAATGTATTGTTCGCTCCTATTCCAAAGAGACTGGAGTTGTTTTGCTGGCATTATATTGCAATATTCATGTTCATGTATTATCAATCAATGAACATGTCAAGAGGCAGTTCACTCTCAAATCGAAGTTTGCCTGAGGTTTTCAGACTTAAAAAGTGGTCTAATGTCAAGATGAGTACACGTCTCACACCATCTGCTGTCAAGATCCAACAATCAGCCTCAAACTCAAATATTTCCTATTCATTTAAGATGGAAGCCTTTATCTGTTAGGGACCATCTCATGAATCTCTTCTTGATATTAGACCACTTTTGAGATCTGAAAACACATCCGCATAACTTTGATTTTGGCGTGAACTATCTTTTTAACATTCCTCGCCCAAAACATTTCCTAATATAGCTGAAGGAGAGGGGCAGTTTGACCCAACTGAGCCTGAAGACCTCTGCTTTCGTGTGTGTACTCTAAACAAGGATTACGCAGGTGAAGTAGCCACATATTTCTACACTAGTACAAATGTTTCGATGTGGTGTAGATGATAGAGACTATCCTACATTTTGGGATGTTATACTTCTCTAGTAGTGTTATTGGAAAATTTTGACCAACTTCGATGGATATTAATTGAGGTATACCGTCTCCATCTTATTTGAATTGGTCATGAATGGAACATTAAATATATGAAAATAATTGAGAGGCTCTGAAAGCTAAAGGCTAGTGTAAGCAACATTACATTTTTTGAATGAATGCTATAGGTTTGTAAACTATAAGCAACTCACTATCAGAATGTCTGAGATTCTGTTCACTCTCTTCCTTTACGGCCGTTCTTAAGGGACCATTGCATGAAAACCATTAAAAGGCAAGAAACCGTTCATCTTGTGTATGTTGTTGTGTAGCATATTGGTCTATGCTGGCATGGATAGGATGCCAACATCCAAGCTTTGTCATTTCAGGCAAGGCTCTCATTATACTTCTCTAGTCGACTCTCCTAATACCGTGTCTCTTGATTATGTTATTGAAGATGTTGTATGTTGTTTATCTTTTATCCATACCTTTAGAAACTCCCTCCATCTTTCATTAAAAAAAAACGATGTAAACTAACAGTAAGTGAAAACAAAGTGTCCTTGTATGTCCATTAACTATACTGTTCACTACAGTGTGCTGCCATTGTTGTGTAGAAGGATGTTTATTTATTACACACTGGATGTCTTGTCACTAAGAGGATGCCAGCGGTTCATTGTTCAATTTCCCCAAATCCCTCTCGTCGACAGTTTGGGGACAGCGCTCGCCCCTCAACAATAACTGTTAGGTTTTCTGTTGAAATGATGGTTGGGGTAGATTTATCTCTGAGACAGTATGAACATAATTTAACACTGCCGAGAAATGATCCTTTCTTTGTAATGCATCCACTGATGCATTTATTTGTCACATACACATGGTTAGCAGATGTTAATGCGAGTGGAGCAAAATGCTTGTGCTTCTAGTTCCGACCATGCGGTAATATCTAACAAGTAATCTAACAATTTCACAACAACTACCTTATACACGTGTTACGGAATAAATAAGAATATGTACATATAATTATATGGAGGAGCGATGGCCAAACGGCATAGGCAAGATGCAGTAGATGGTATAGAGTACCGTATATACATATGAGATGAGTAATGTAGGGTATGTAAACATTATATAAAGTGGCATTGTTTAAAGTGACTAATGATACATTTATTACATACATTATTTTATTATCAAAGTGGCTAGAGATTTGAGACAGTATGTTGACAGCAGCCACTCAATGTTAGTGATGGCTGTTTAACAGTCTGATGGCCTTGAGATAGAAGCTGTTTTTCAATCTCTCGGTCCCCGCTTTGATGCACCTGTACTGACCTCGCCTTCTGGATGATAGCGGGGTGAACAGGCAGTGGATCGGGTTGTTGCTGTCCTTGATGATCTTTTTGGCCTTCCTGTGACATCTTGTGGTGTATTTGTCCTGGAGGGCAGGTAGTTTGCCCCCGGTGATGCGTTGTGCAGACCTCACTACCCTCTGGAGAGCCTTACGGTTGTGAGCGGAGCAGTTGCCGTACCAGGCGGTGAAACAGCCCGACAGGATGCTCTCAATTGTGCATCTGTAAGAGTTTGGGAGTATTTTTGGTAACAAGCCAAATTTCTTCAGCCTCCTGAGGTTCTTCACCACGCTGTCTGTGTGGGTGGACCATTTCAGTTTGTCCGTGAGGAACTTAAAACTTTCCACCTCCTCCACTACTGTCCTGTCGATGTGGATAGGGGGTGCTCCCTCTGCTGTTTCCCGAAGTTCACAATCATCTCCTTTGTTTTGTTGACGTTGAGTGTGAGGTTATTTTCCTGACACCACACTCCGAGGGCCCTCACCTCCTCCCTGTAGGCCGTCTCGTCATTGTTGGTAATCAAGCCTACCACTATAATGTAGTCTGCAAACTTGATGATTGAGTTGGAGGCGTGCATGGACACGCAGTCATGAGTGAATAGGGAGTACAGGAGAGGGCTGAGAATGCACCCTTGTGGGGCCCCAGTGTTGAGGATCAGCGGGGTGGAGATGATGTTTCCTACCCTTACCACCTGGGGGCGGCCCGTCAGAAAGTCCATGACCCAGTTGCACAGGGTGGGATCGAGACCCAGGGTCTCGAGCTTAATGACGAGTTTGGAGGGTACTACGGTGTTAAATGCTAAGCTGAAATCGATGAATAGTATTCTTACATAGATATTCCTCTTGTCCAAATTCGGTTAGGGCAGTGTGCAGTGTGATGGCGATTGCATCGTCTGTGGACCTATTGGCGCAGTAAGTAAATTGGAGTGGGTCTAGGGTGTCAGGTAGGGTGGAGGTGACTAGTCTCTCAAAGCACTTCATGATGACAGAAGTGAGTGCTACAGGGCGATAGTCGTTTAGCTCAGTTACCTTAGCTTTCTTGGGACAGGAACAATGGTGGCCCTCTTGAAGCATGTGGGAACAGCAGACTGGGATAGGGATTGATTGAATATGTCCGTAAGCACACCAGCCAGCTGGTCTGCGCATGCTCTGAGGACGCGGCTGGGGATGCCGTCTGGGCCAGCAGCCCTGCGAGGGTTAACACGTTTAAATGTTTTACTCACGTTGGTTGCGGTGAAGGAGATCGGATCCCAGTAGGGGACCGAAAACAACGGTGCCGCAAAAGGGGCAGATGGAGCGATCTTCTGGTCAGGCTCCGTACAGGCTCCGTAGACGGGCACATCGCTCACCACTCCCGAGTGTACTACTCACCAATGTCCAGTCTCTTGACAACAAGGTAGACGAAATTCGAGCAAGGGTTGCCTTCCAGAGAGACATCAGAGATTGTAACATTCTCTGTTTCACGAAAACATGGCTTACTCGGGATACGCTATCAGAATCGGTACAGCCACCCGGTTTCTTCACGCATCGCGCAGACAGAAACAAACATCTCTCTGGTAAGAAGAAGGGCGGGGGTGTATGCCTTATGATTAACGAGTCGTGGTGTGATCATAACAACATACAGGAACTCAAGTTCTTTTGTTCACCTGACCTAGAATTCCTTACAATCAAATGCCGACAAATGCATTATCTACCAAGAGAATTATCTTAGATTATAATCACAGCCGTGTATATTCCCCCCCAAGCAGACACCTCGACGGCCCTGAAAGAACTTCATTGGACTCTATGTAAACTGGAAACCACATATCCTGAGGCTGCATTTATTGTAGCTGGGGATTTTAATAAGGCTAATCTGAAAACAAGGCTCCCTAAATTTTATCAGCATATGGAATGCGCGACCCGGGCTGGCAAAATTCTGGATCATTGCTACTGCATCTTCCGGCGAAATCATACAAAGCCCTCCCTCGCCCTCCTTTCGGCAAATCTGAGCACGACTCCATTTTGTTGCTCCCAGCATATAGACAGAAACTAAAACAGGAAACGCCCGTGCTCAGGTCTTTTCAACGTTGGTCCGACCAATCTGATTCCACGCTTCAAGATTGCTTCGATCACGTGGACTGGGATATATTCCGGATAGCCTCAGACAATAACATTGATGAATACGTTGCTTCGGTGAGCGAGTTTATTAGCAAGGGCATCGGTGATGTTGTACCCACGGTGACTATTAAAACCTTCCCCAACCAGAAACCGTGGATTGATGGCAGCATTCGCGCAAAACTGAAAGCGCGAACCACTGCTTTTAATCATGGCAAGGCAACCGGAAACATGACCGAATACAAACAGTGTAGCTATTCCCTCCACAAGGCAATCAAACAAGCTAAGCGTCGGTATAGAGACAAAGTAGAGTCGCAATTCAACATCTTAGACATGAGATGTATGTGGCAGGGTCTACAGTCAATTAAGGATTACAAAAAGAAAACCGGCCCCGTCGCGGGCACAGATGTCTTGCTCCCAGACAAACTAAACAACTTCTTTGCTCGCTTTGAGGACAATACAATGCCACTGACACCATAGACAGAGATATGTATTACAGGTTTCTTTGAATGCCATGGCAACTAGACACAATGGAGGGAAGAAAAAAAGTATCAGCCCCCTCATCAGGATGGTACATCCCAATGGTACCCTATTCCCTACATAGTGCACTACTCTTAACCAGAGCCCTATGGGCCCTGTTGAAAATTAGTGCACTATAAAGGGAATAGGGTGCCATTTAGACTTTAGACACACTTGACAACTCAGGTGAAACATATTTTCTCATCTGGCAAGGAAAAACAAACCAATCACGTGAATGTATCTCATTTACCATTAGATTTATTGATTGTATAGAAAAGGTTGGTTTGATATAACATTATGCATTCTATATAAGATATAACATTTTCAACATTCAATGTACAAAACCTAGATACAGTACATCTTTAAAAATGCACTCCAGCTTTAAGGCCCGAGGCAGTCAGTAGGTGATGTTCTCCAATGCCCTCATCCTATCCTGTTTCTCTTTCAGTTACCCACCACTTCCTTGAAATGACTGCTCTGACAGTGAGGGAAAATATTGCTTAATGGGCATTAGGTTGAAACATATAAGAAAGAAGGGGGAAGCCATGCAGTGTCTGCCAACAGATGGATGAAGAGAAATTCAGACACACTCCAAAGGGTGGACAGTACCTTAGTATGCCACCTGTCTGCTTTTCTTATTCAAGGATGCATCAAACACATGGTCAATGAAGAAAGCTGATGCCCAGCAATTATCAATTTCTAGGACAAAATTGAACACATAATAGTTGACTGTGGGGGGGGAGGGTGCAGACGGATGCATCCCATATGGCACCCACTTTCCTATAAGGGCCCTGGTCAAAAGTAGTGCACTAGATAGGGAATAGGGTGCCATTTGGGATGCAAACGAGGAGCGGTGCTTTATCACTGGTTTATAGCTGGCGAGCTGCGTGGGAGAGACACAGTCCTGGGCAGGATGCCTCTAAGCTTGTGCTGAAAGGTCCCCCTGTCAATAACATCATATCAAATCTGTATTATACAGTACCTACAATGTGACACCAGAATCACTATAAGTGGGGTAGTGGGGCAGAATATAGCCAATAGGCCAAACAAGATAATACGATTGATATACCAATATGATTTGTGACTAAATGGATATAATAGTACCAATAGGATGGATTATTCCTGTACTAGCATACTTGGGAATGATCTCCATATAGATATCAAGTCAACAGAACAGACTGAGTTCTATTGGACGTTTTCTTTGTTCACAACACACATGATATGGTAATGCCTGTTCATGCACCTGTAATACATGATAGCTAGCACTTGATGTCTGATACAAGTCTGATATGTACAGAAATCACATCCTGTAGTCTACAGTAAACCAAATATCCACCAATTGTACAGTAAGATCTTTGACTGGAGTTCTGATAAAAAGCCTAGTCTGTAGACCTAACCAGCCAATTTGACAATCACATTGTTTTTATCAAAGCATTTAATTTAATGAAACCATTGACTAAAACTTCAGTACCAAATATTTTCAGGGTTGTGTGCTACTGCATCAGTAGTAAGCTCCTTCTGCTAAGCAGATTTTAGGTAATGATGCTAGCTATATATAAAAGCTTCTTCCCACAGTGCCAAGTAGTATATTTAGCCTTTAGGAAAATGATTCCCTCAACATGGAACATAAAAGCAGGAGCTTGGCAGGATGATGAATTATACTGTACTGGGACCATAGGCAGTAATATGTCAAACTCCTATGGTCCACAGCCATCAGAAAGCAGTACATACACAGCATTCACCCATTTGACAGAAGTAATGACATCCAGAATACAGTAGCGTAAAAGTACATTGGTCTCCAGTGTAGAATGAGGAGTAGAGTATTCTCTTTGCGAGGTGCTCTCACACCAGTAGTAGTGCACTCAAAAATGAAAAGGCAGCAGAATGAGATAGAGAGAGAGAAGAGTAATGATTTTTGAAGTCCTCCAGATATTTCTATAGAGGAGCTGTGTGCTTCAGACACAGCTGTCTGTGTATTCATCAGATGGTCAAGTACAGAAACACACTGTGGTGTTCACACAGACACACACAGAGCGAGGGATGGTAGAGCCAGGGAGTGAAATGAAAGGAAATGGAGGGTGTTGTAAAAAAAGAAAAAAAAGAAGGGAAATGCACTCAATGCACTTGAAAAGGCTCTTTAAAATAAACAGAGGGGAAACGGGCTGGTTGGGGCATCTCTAAATACTCACTGTCTCAAGCCAGGCCAAGAAAACCATTGATAGTACAAAAGAGAGATTTCCACATCACTTCACACAACAGAATGCAGCATTCCTTATCATTGCCCCTCATAACAATTCTGAAGGCATCAATTTGGTGTTTAGGCAGTACACAAAGGAAAAGGAGATGAAAATGAGAGAAGAAAAAGCTAAAAGGCTTTTATATACTGGTGGTGTTAATAGCGAATTATATATTTTATATATTTTTTACTATATGTGGGCTGGTTTTCCATTTATTCGATGGGGACTCAATAAATAACCAACTTCAGTTCTGTTCTTATCACCTCAGTGCTTCAGTGCCTCTGACTTTGAATGGATGAAATGAATGCTACAATGCAAATATTCACCATACTAGACCGTCCTTACAGTATTCACAATTTAAACCACTAGGTTATCATTTTCTTTTCCAAAAACGTGGATGGCATTTTGAAATAGAAATTAAAGAAAAAAGTGGAGCAAAAAGTATTGTATTTGAGCAATAGATGATCCTCTTCTAAAACTGTCTGGGACACATTGTCATACAGCAAACGTTTACACTTTCATCAGGACCTAACGTAACCTTCTCTGTGCGCGAGAACACGTCAACAAAATAGTCTCTAATAATCACCTGTCAGAACCATGCCAGAAGTCCATCTTCTCTTCTATTTGCTGGACCTTTCTCCTCCACAAACAGGTCAAAACTAGTTCCTTGAATAGCCATATCCATCCACTACCAGGAGGTCTTTATTCACTCAACCTTGATGTTCTCCACAGAAAGTCTTCTTTGTCTTAATAAAAAGTGTTGGTGCACATTGTTGCTCTGCTCCAGCACCGTTTGTCAACGTCATGGGAAATGGGGAAAGCCTGCATTGGATGCAGGCACAGACAGTACACATTCATTTTGCGCCGATATAGTGGTCTGATTGACAGATTCTCACAGAGAGATCAGGGCAGTTCTTCTTGGTTCTGCTCAGAATCCTAAACCCAACCCCCCGCATATCAACAACCCAATATAATATGACTCCTCTTGAATCCCCGTTGTTTCATGTACAGTGTGTGCATTTCCAGAGCAGCACTGTCGCCAGGGGAATGAATCTGAATCGAATCTGATATATCCTCTGTTCTCATCTATTCCTGAGAGCTAGTCAGTCAGTCAGGGTCCCAGCCATGTTGTAGGCCTGCCGTAACCGTTGAGCCGTTAGCAGGGTGGGAGGGCAACGAGTGTGTACCAGTATCCCCACACAGACTGAGCTGTGAGAGGCCAGGGCAGACTCCTAGCGCAGGTCGGTGGGGGGTATCTGAGTCAGGCTGAGGGAGGTAGAGGAGGAGATGAAGGCTCTCTGCTGTGTATTATAGTTCTCTCCCCCATCTCCCTTCCTCCTCCTCCATCCTTCCCTCTCCATGTCAAGGCCAGGGCTCTCTATCTGTCTAGCCCCTGAAAGGCCGGGGCGGGGGCTTGCCGATCTCCACAGAGATGTTGGTGTAGAGAGGGTACTTCTTAAACTGGAGCACGCGGTATGTTAACGTGCTGATCCCGTCTCTCTTCATTGTGTTCTTGGTGTTCTGGATCTTGTTGAATCTGGAGAAGAGGAGAAAAATCATTATTATTACTGGGAAATGTTTTCATTGTAGCAAACAGTGAAATATTATTGCATGTTTTTTATCACAATCATCATGGCTAACATCTTGATTTTGCATGTTTCTTGTTATTCCCATATTGGCCAACAGGGAGTGCTATGAGCATGTACTGGAAATCAGAGGACAAATACAGGAATCATCCATCTGTAACAGTCATCCATTGTCCAATGCCAAGGCTACAATACCCCATGGTTTTCTCAGATTTCCTTTTACTGTTTGAGAAGAGGCAGGGATTCAGAGTACATAAACTGCTTCAGTAGCCAACAGTGCATATCCAATCTTCAAAGAGCAGTGAATGGATCAAACAAGATGTATTTTTATGTGCTTGGACATAAACCCACTACGACACAATCCAAGTCAACCTAAGAAGAACCCTGCAGCAGCACCTTGTCACTTACAGCTAAACAGAGATTTCTCTACACGCAGATCTTGTCAGGAATCTAAATTAAAGCTAAATTACTTTTAGACTAAGAGAGAAAGGAGGGGGTAGCGAGAGACAGAGAGTGAGAGGAAGGGAGAAAGAGAGGGGGA
Organism: Oncorhynchus keta; assembly: GCF_023373465.1. Lineage (NCBI taxonomy): Eukaryota > Metazoa > Chordata > Actinopteri > Salmoniformes > Salmonidae > Oncorhynchus > Oncorhynchus keta. The sequence goes on along the minus strand of NC_068435.1, from coordinate 25,172,342 downwards.
GGGAGAGAGAGATTTATCTATAAATCTATCAAGAGGAGAGAGGATTAAAGGCAATAGCCTGAATGTGCTCTACTACTATACTTTATCATAGTCTCTCAATGATCTCACAATGAGATCGGAGATATTCTCACGTATTACATAAATATGGACTGTAATAGCATGCAACTTTCAGAGTAAGCTTCCCCTATTCATGTTTTGGTATCAACTTACATCGACAAGACATCAGCCCCCAAAAAGCCATAAAACCACTATTTTAGCATGAGATGATGATTCATAATGCATGTTTGATGACGATGCTACTCTGTGGAAGGATGAAGCCCTGTATTCATTGAGTTAATATGCATGAGTCCACGGAGTAAGGCAGTGCTAACTAATCTTTTGGAATAATGATGAATGGAAGTCTTTCTTCTTTTGACAAGCCTTATGTCTCATTATTATTCCTAAACCACATCTCCTACTTCCTACTGACCAAACAGAGCAGAATGGGTGGCAGTAACAGAGCTGTAGAGGTGGTCAACATTAATCATCAAAAACATGCGCTTTGGTAAACAGTAAACACTGGAATGTCTGGTGGGTAAGACTGGGTTTGCAAAGGAAGCTGCATAATTATGGTAAACTAGGCTAATTTGTTGACCTAAGAAACATTTCTGGAGGCATAATGCCTTTTCCTACGAGGACAGATACAACATAATAATTAGAGTGCAAGGATAGAATAATTAGCTTTTTTCAGGAAATAGGCTAATCCAGGTTTTTAGAACAGTGATTTGACACTTAATGCTCTTCTTGTGCAGGCTTTCTCTAAGTACTACACACATCGTGAGTATATGGGCATATTAGGGGCAGTGAAGTCAAAAATGTGATTTACCTTGTGGAAGAATGGTGTCGCATCCCTCCAATAGAGTTCAAGACACTAGTAGAAGGTGCATTGAAGCTGTTCTGGCCCGTGGTGGCCAAATGCCATACTAAGACACTTTATGTTGGAGTTTCCTTTATTTAGGCAGTTACCTGTATATTGCCACACTATGAGGTTGGAATGATACTGTGAAATTTTGAGAGAGTTTGCCCTCCTTTATGCCAATAACAGCTAGTTTTCAGGCTACACATCCTTCCCACTCCTATTAGGCCCCTCGCTCTGACCACTCTTCTTTGAGAAATTGCATTTTGCTAAGATGCTATTTTTGCTTCTTTTTGACCATTTTAATTGAAAACAATCACAGTAAGGTATTTAATTGTTACCCGAAAATGATTTGGTATTGAGATAACAAAGTCTGCATTGAACCTTAATAACTTAACTCCAGGGAACCTGGCTAAAGGCCCGAACCATAAAATCTGTCGCTCTGCCCATTGGACCTTGAAAACATCAGCGACCTTAATAACTTAACTCCAGGGAACCGGGCTAAAGGCCCTAACCATAAAATCTGCCGCTCTGCCCTTGAGCAAGGCAGTTAACCAACCAACAACACCTGCTCCCCGGGCGCCGATGACATGGACGCCAATTAAGGCAGCCCCCTGCACCTCTCTGATTCAGATGCGGAAGACACATTCCCCTTTCCCTTTCCCAATACGCTGTTAGAATTTTGAGAAGCGCTCTCTCGCTAAAAGGTTTGGCTATAAAAGCCCAGACCCTCCAAGGGCTTTCTACTTCCCTCTATTTTAAAACCCAAATGTATTATTTTATGAATCAAAACACTTCAACTAATCCCCAAAGGAGGAACAAAAAACAATTTTAGGGAGGTTTCCCTAATAGGGGTATCTCTGTCTATCTTTCCTCTTCCTGGCATTTATTCATTATTTATTGGCCCAAAATAAATTCTGTCCATGACAACTTTCGCGAAAGCCGAGGCTCATGGATCAGAATCAAGTCAGGCTGGAGAATAAAGTGCTGGAAATGTCAGTCAAAGGATGAAGGTCTCTCTCTCTCTCTCTCTGTCTCCATCACACAGCAAGTCAGCGACAGATTCCTTCAAATCCATCACACAGCAAGTCAGCGACAGATTCCTTAAAATCCATCACACAGCAAGTCAGCGACAGATTCCTTCAAATCCATCACACAGCAAGTCAGCGACAGATTCCTTAAAATTCATCACACAGCAAGTCAGCGACAGATTCCTTCAAATCCATCACACAGCAAGTCAGCGACAGATTCCTTAAAATCCATCACACAGCAAGTCAGCGACAGATTCCTTAAAATCCATCACACAGCAAGTCAGCGACAGATTCCTTAAAATCCATCACACAGCAAGTCAGCGACAGATTCCTTCAAATCCATCACACAGCAAGTCAGCGACAGATTCCTTAAAATTCATCACACAGCAAGTCAGCGACAGATTCCTTAAAATCCATCACACACCAAGTCAGCGACAGATTCCTTAAAATCCATCACACAGCAAGTCAGCGACAGATTCCTTAAAATTCATCACACAGCAAGTCAGCGACAGATTCCTTAAAATCCATCACACAGCAAGTCAGCGACAGATTCCTTAAAATTCATCACACACCAAGTCAGCGACAGATTCCTTAAAATCCATCACACAGAAAGTCAGCGACAGATTCCTTAAAATTCATCACACAGCAAGTCAGCGACAGATTCCTTCAAATCCATCACACAGCAAGTCAGCGACAGATTCCTTAAAATTCATCACACAGCAAGTCAGCGACAGATTCCTTAAAATCCATCACACACCAAGTCAGCGACAGATTCCTTAAAATCCATCACACACCAAGTCAGCGACAGATTCCTTAAAATCCATCACACACCAAGTCAGCGACAGATTCCTTAAAATCCATCACACACCAAGTCAGCGACAGATTCCTTAAAATCCATCACACACCAAGTCAGCGACAGATTCCTTAAAATCCATCACACAGCAAGTCAGCGACAGATTCCTTAAAATCCATCACACACCAAGTCAGCGACAGATTCCTTAAAATCCATCACAAGGCAAGTCAGTGACAGATTCCTTAAAATCCATCACACACCAAGTCAGCGACAGATTCCTTAAAATCCATCACACACCAAGTCAGCGACAGATTCCTTAAAATCCATCACACACCAAGTCAGCGACAGATTCCTTAAAATCCATCACACACCAAGTCAGCGACAGATTCCTTAAAATCCATCACACACCAAGTCAGCGACAGATTCCTTAAAATCCATCACACACCAAGTCAGCGACAGATTCCTTAAAATCCATCACACACCAAGTCAGCGACAGATTCCTTAAAATCCATCACAAGGCAAGTCAGCGACAGATTCCTTAAAATTGGTCTCTGATGTATTGGTTGTCATAAAGCCAATGGCACCGGATGTCGACCCTGCTCTTGTTGTCTATAGAACTCACCTGGTGTCAATTCAGCAAGTAATAACTCTGACCCATATTAGAGTAGCCTAGGTGACATGACACACTTTCATATCTACAAAAACAAGCCTTGTAATTCATTTCAGATAGCATGTCCTATACTAAATGACCCAAGACTGTACATACATCACAGTGTGTTCATGCAGGACAGCTACATATCTAAGGAATATGTTACAAGTGACGCATGTTAGGCACATGTTAGGTTCAAGGCACCCTATTCCCTAGAGTGAACTACTTTAGACCAGGCCATGTGGCAGTGCACTATAAAGGGAAGAGGGTGGCATTTGGATTCATGTTGATTGGGATTGCATGGTAAGTACTTAGATCAGTATCTATCAACCCATCCACCTGCCACACAGCCACAAGCCAAACAGACAACAGCAAGCTTCCCTGGCTATGTCAGCACAGCAAACCCCTCTTACATCAACATGTTTCAATTCATTATGCGCAGCAACAACAACTAATTCATTTACATTCTCCCATGGAAATTTGTTTATTAGGCTCTCGTGCTAGCTATGCATGGGCTCTTCATTGGTTCATTATTAGTATTGTCTGAGGCACTCATCAACATGAGCGTTGTCTTCTGTGGCTGTTATCTTCACACATTGGAAATCATAGGGAGTGGGAGTTCATGGAAAACTAACAGAACCAAGATCAGGCCAAAATGGCCTCCCCATGGTTATTTAGCCTTCAGAGCATGGTAAGAGCCAGCAATGGGTCTGGATGTGATCAATAACAGTCTGTAACTTCTACAGTGTGTGCACTCATGCTATGCAATAATAATGTTTTGCAAATTGCAGCTCAGCTCTGTAGGGTTCTGGGGTTTGGCAACAATCACAACTAACAGCCCTGCATATAGCCATGCAGTTATCGATCTGCTCTTTTTAGAGTCATTGATGGGTTGTCTATTCATGTATGAAAGAGCCCTCTTAGCAGTGAATAAACAATGATAATCCATTTCTATGATAAGTGTTATGAGTTGTTATTTTCCAGCCAAATCTATGGGATATGACATGGGGGATTCATCTTAGAGCAGCCTTATAACCGCGAGCTGGTATTATAATGTGTTGAGTGTGATGCAACCTTTATCAAAAAGACAACTTTGGAAACCAGGCAAACAACAGCAACAGTACCTGTACTTTCTGTACCTTCGGGAAAAAGATCCCAAGGAAAAGTCTGATCCCAGATCTGTTCTATGCTGTCATGACAACTCCTATGTCATTGTTGGCAAGACAGCACAAACAGATCTGGAACCAGGCTTGTGTCTAGAGAGGAAAATCCAATACAAAACCTTTGTGGGTTGGGTTCATTGTGCTTGTCTCTTTCGTGTTTGATCATCCTGTAGCGGCCGATCCGGACGTCCGGTCGAACCACCTTCATCCCGTTGAGGGTGATCCTACAACAGAGTCATGGTTTAGAAAGGATCCGAGTTTTCATCCCAAACGGCACCCTATTCCCTACATAGTGCACTACTTTTGACCAGAGCTCTATTGACACTGGTCAAAAGCAGTGCACTACATAGGAAATAGGTTTCCAATTGGGAACCATAATCACACTTACAGCCATAGAAATATAAGTCATAACTGCTCCAAAACTGCTGTAGCAATGCCAACCATGAACAGACACTGTCATAGCAATCTCAAGTTAAGCTTCAGCTGTAATGCGACAAAAATGGGTTAAAGCAAGGCACTGACTGTAGACAACCAGTACAAACTAAAGCCTATTCTAGAATTAGAGGGAGGAAAATAAGAAATTACTGTATATTCCTTTACGCAGTGATATGGAACCTTGTGTGTGTTTGGATGTTTACAATGTTAGGTTCCCAAGATGGGATGAAATGGTTTTATTTCTCTCTGTAATGCTCTGATTCATGCGGGATCTCCTGTGTTATTGGTGCAGCCAACCTTGATATTACAGTTTGTATCTGTGGGCCTCGCTCTTACTGACTGACAAACAACCAGCAAAACACATTGCTTCTGCATCCTGCCATCTAAGCCTCATTAGAACATATGAGAAGAAAATGCCAAGCGAGTCAAAAAAACATTTCTGAATACAAATTCAGTAGAACATATTGAAAGAAACTCAGACTCTTCCCATTAAATGTCTCTTAGCGTTCCTGAAGGGACCAGCCAAAGCAGCCTTGCTAACTGTCTTGGAAAACAAAGGCATTTGTTTGAGTAAAATGCTGCTTCCAGCTGCTTGACTGCTTGAACAATCAGGTCATTATAATCTCCCCATTTGGCTCTTTATCTGTGTGGAACCCCTGGAGACAACAAACGGTCATGTGAGCATCCCGCTGCTCCAGCTTAAGCGATAGGCTAGCTGCTGCTTCCGTCTCTGGACCTTCCTCTTCCTTCCTAGTACATGACGGAGATCGATAACATAAACAGTGTCTGTCTGTCTGTTTCCGTGTGCTAGGGCTTGCAGGTTTTTTCTTCCATTAACACCAGAGAGGAGGCCTGGTAATGCAGAGAGTTGATTTGAAATAATCTCCTTGTGTATTCCTGACCCAGAAACAACATCACTAAGGATTAATTGAGGGAAATATTGGAGGGAAAAAACAGCCCGCATCCCAAATGGCACCCTATTCCAAATATAGTGCACACATTTTGGGATGTAACCTACTATTTGTAACCAGAATAGGTATGTATACTTTACCTCACTCATTTAGAGCTTGGTAAAAGCTACTAGAACTAAATGGTCATCTGGGTCTGTGTCAAGTTCTGTACACCTACATGATTACCATCCACTTCAGGCCAGTTACATACTAGCTGGAAACTGAACTATTCAGTGACTTCTTTCGCTTCAAGGCATTCTGCAGTGTTAACTGTGGTTTCAAGGTATCAGGTGGAAAAAGCTCCAACCAACTGCAGTGATTTCAATGATATAAGAGGGCAGGTAGAGGGATGGGCACAGAGCTCATTCTCAGCTCTATCTCTCAATCAATGGTTAGCCTCGCCTGGGTAATCCATGTGTGAGTTAATCAATACTATGGCACTTAGTTTGTACTGTAAGCTGAAGATATTGGGCCCAAAGGACTACCCTAGAGTTAAATTAAGACAAGTGTCTGGATGTACATTCAAAATCATTTATTTCACTGGATTCTTTCTAACAAAAGAACATTTACAGACATCAGCAGGAGGTCAGGCATACATCCTTTTTGACCATTTCTTTACTTTAGGACAAGTTGAGGAGAAAGGAATCTGACACGTTCCGGGAACATCCTTCACCACAAACCCTGATTGATTGTAAGATGTGATTGTAGGATGTCGTGTCCATGACCTGAGATGTACTGTATGAGACAACATGGCTGCCTGACAGGTTTCTTTGTCATCATTTACTGTTCTGTTTGGTCATACGCCATGGGACTCCACGTGGTGCTGCTGCGCCCTCCATCCATTAGCCTGACTTCTTTCCTCCATGTTTTAACATCCTGCTGTCTCAGCCCAGCGAGCACACAAAATTGGCTCAATCGTATTGAACAGCGTTGTGTGCCAAGGATCTGTGGGTGCTTTCATTCCGAACCAGATTCCTTGAACTCCATCAAACCTTTTGAAACCAATCAGAGGGGGAATGATGAAGAGAGAGTATTGAGCGATATAATATAATAATATAATCAAAAGCATTTCTGGAAGAAAATAGAGAGGAGAAAAAAACAGTCTTTGACCTTGCACAACAAAACCCTGAAAACGCTGAAGATTATTTTCAGATGTGATGTTCATTCCTCTCAGGCACAATGAGATAAAATTATCATTGTTGAAGAGTAAGATATCTGTTGTCCTAGATTTTACATTGCCCTGGGTAACAAAGTAGTATTCAGGCTCAGAGAAAGGAGGAGAAACAGAAGTATGATTACATTGTCAGTTTTGTGTATGGTTGACAGTGGAGGCTGCTGAGGGGCTGAGGGGAGGACAGCTCATAATAATGGCTGGAATGGAGTGTAACGGATGGAATAGAGCGAGTAGAATGGTATTGAAAACATGAAAAGCATGTGTTTGATACTATTCCCTTCACTCCCTTCCGCCCATTACTATAAGCTGTCCTCCCCTCAGCAGCCTCCACTGCTGCAAAATGGTTCCTCTCGCATTGCATACAGTACATACATTGCAATGCTTGTCCCTTCGTTGACTTCCTTACTATTCTCACATTGCCACTGATATCATTCACTCTCTATGTACAGTGCCTTGCGAAAGTATTTGGCCCCCTTGAACTTTGCGACCTTTTGCCACATTTCAGGCTTCAAACATAAAGATATAAAACTGTATTTTTTTGTGAAGAATCAACAACAAGTGGGACACAATCATGAAGTGGAACGACATTTATTGGATATGTCAAACTTTTTTAACAAATCAAAAACTGAAAAATTGGGCGTGCAAAATTATTCAGCCCCCTTCAGTTAATACTTTGTAGCGCCACCTTTTGCTGCGATTACAGCGGTAAGTCGCTTGGGGTATGTCTCTATCAGTTTTGCACATCGAGAGACTGAAATTTTTTCCCATTCCTCCTTGCAAAACAGCTCGAGCTCGGTGAGGTTGGATGGAGAGCATTTGTGAACAGCAGTTTTCAGTTCTTTCCACAGATTCTCGATTGGATTCAGGTCTGGACTTTGACTTGGCCATTCTAACACCTGGATATGTTTATTTTTGAACCATTCCATTGTAGATTTTGCTTTATGTTTTGGATCATTGTCTTGTTGGAAGACAAATCTCCGTCCCAGTCTCAGGTCTTTTGCAGACTCCATCAGGTTTTCTTCCAGAATGGTCCTGTATATGGCTCCATCCATCTTCCCATCAATTTTAACCATCTTCCCTGTCCCTGCTGAAGAAAAGCAGGCCCAAACCATGACGCTGCCACCACCATGTTTGACAGTGGGGATGGTGTGTTCAGGGTGTTGCTTTTACGCCAAACATAACATTTTGCATTGTTGCCAAAAAGTTCAATTTTGGTTTCATCTGACCAGAGCACCTTCTTCCACATGTTTGGTGTGTCTCCCAGATGGCTTGTGGCAAACTTTAAACAACACTTTTTATGGATATCTTTAAGAAATGGCTTTCTTCTTGCCACTCTTCCATAAAGGCCAGATTTGTGCAATATATGACTGATTGTTGTCCTATGGACAGAGTCTCCCACCTCAGCTGTAGATCTCTGCAGTTCATCCAGAGTGATCATGGGCCTCTTGGCTGCATCTCTGATCAGTCTTCTCCTTGTATGAGCTGAAAGTTTAGAGGGACGGTAGATTTGCAGTGGTCTGATACTCCTTCCATTTCAATATTATCGCTTGCACAGTGCTCCATGGGATGTTTAAAGCTTGGGAAATCTTTTTGTATCCAAATCCGGCTTTAAACCTCTTCATAAAAAGTATCTTGGACCTGCCTGGTGTGTTCCTTGTTCTTCATGATGCTCTCTGCGCTTTTAACGGACCTCTGAGACTATCACAGTGCAGGTGCATTTATACGGAGACTTGATTACACACAGGTGGATTGTATTTATCATCATTAGTCATTTAGGTCAACATTGGATCATTCAGAGATCCTCACTGAACTTCTGGAGAGAGTTTGCTGCACTGAAAGTAAAGGGGCTGAATAATTATGCACGCCCAATTTTTCAGTTTTTGATTTGTTAAAAAAGTTTGAAATATCCAATAAATGTCGTTCCACTTCATGATTGTGTCCCACTTGTTGTTGATTCTTCACAAAAAAATACAGTTTTATATCTTTATGTTTGAAGCCTGAAATGTGGCAAAAGGTCGCAAAGTTCAAGGGGGCCGAATACTTTCGCAAGGCACTTTAGCTGTTAAATATTACAACAAACAATTAACAAGAAATCATTGTTTTCCTGAGGCCCAGTGGTAGTATTGATATGACTGTCTGGATAGCTAATTTGGCCTCGCGTGCCCTTCTGATTGGATTAAGAATGTCTCCATCTTTTTTTTTTTTTTCATTTCTCAACAGTCTTTCTTAATTGCATTAGACTCTTGGAGTCGAGGGGAATTGGAATCTGCGGCATCCCCTCATTTCACTCTGTCAGAGCCGAAATGAGAGGGGTGCTGCTGAGAAAGAAACCAGTGGGGAGAGACGAGGAGATGAGAGGAGCGAAGCTGAAATCGCTCATGTTGGATTGAGAGTGTGTTTGCACTGTCTGTGATGGTCTTGCTGACTGCGGCGGTTCTATCTCTCTGCTGCCTGCCAACTCTCTGTCCACTCCCTCCTGTCTCACTCTAATTAGAAATAGCCACACGAGGGCAATAGAGAAATGAGAGTCCTGCCAGGGCATTCTTCTCCTCTATCTCCCTCCCTCTTTTACAGACAGACCAAATGTAGACTTGATAGTCTGCCCGTGTTTAAAATAGAAAATATCACAATTTGAAATAGGCTATGACTTGGGATTGTATATTTCTTGAGTAATCTTCCTTGAAATTGTCTCCCCTCTATCTGTCTGTTGGCATCAGTATCAGCTAGGTGTATATTTAGGTCAGGGAGAGCCTGTCTGTCTGTCACCAGAGACAGTCAGTCACCTAGCTTAGTAGTAGATATGAGGGAACTAACTGTCCCTCCAGGGCCTTGTGTTTCACTGCACAGATGCTGACAGTCAAGGAGTTGCCCATCCAAGACACTGGATGGATTTGCTACTCTTCAGTTGTACGTACATGCCCATGAGGGGCGACAAAGACAGAGCTTTTTCAGTTTCCTTCCATTCCGGTTGCTGGTCTAAGGGTGAATGGGCTCTAAGGGAAGCAGGGAAAACAGTGTCATCTATCTGTTTCCCCACTACTGCCAACATCACCTCCAGCTATTTCTGTCTACCCTCCCGTCCTTCACTCAATGAAACTGTATAGTGAGGACCTTCAACAAAGTTCAAGGTAGCCCATCAAAAAAGGCTTGAAAATCACCACTTTTTTCCTCTTTAGCTGTTTATTTGGGTGGGGGGTAAATCAACCCAGACATATTTATGAAGAGGTACGATTGTTAAAAAGGGGTCATCGTTGTTGGAGAAGTTGGCACTGTCTGTAACGCGAGCTATTCCCTCCAAGCAAATCATAAGGGATTTTCCCCAGCAGGTTCTGACAGCATGGCACAGAACCAAAAACACTACAATAAATGAGGAACTCCCCACAATATTTTGTTGTCCTGCTTGCAACCTTAAATCAATTATGCAGTTCACACAAGGTTGTGTGTGCACTACCGCACCTCAGCACTAATAGTGCTATACTACCACTGTAGTTACAGTATAGCCTATGCAAATAACCAAGATATGATGTTAAAAAAACATAAAATGCAAATATCACAAAATACATGTTGAACTCTTAACATATTCTAGAGCAGAGTGCATCATGATTCATGAAAAAAAAAATCCTGTTTAGTCTCCAGTCCTTACTGCTCTAAGGAGAGATTCTTGGTGACTGTCCTCTTCTGAACTACAGTGTGTCAACACACTACTCCCCTTAATCACTCTAATCCCAGTAAGCCTCCCTCTCATTGCTGGAAGATCTGTTGTGTTACATCACAATGTGTGTGAGGCATCAGCTATTATTACCATCTGGGATTGTGTGGCCAGTCTGCCAGTGCTAGGCCTGCTGAACCCACTGAATCGTACAGTCATTAAAGGAAGCACTCTCTCGCTCTTTCTCTCTCCACAAGTCATAGGTTAGCCTACATAGAGGATGTGATTTTAACACTAGAAAAGCCTGGCTTCGAGCCATCCCGTTCTGAGCCAATGACCAGTCATTTTGACTGCAACATTCTAACAGTCTAATAAATACATGTACAGTGCCTTGCGAAAGTATTCGGCCCCCTTGAACTTTGCGACCTTTTGCCACATTTCAGGCTTCAAACATAAAGATATAAAACTGTATAGTGGAACGACATTTATTGGATATTTCAAACTTTTTTAACAAATCAAAAACTGAAAAATTGGGCGTGCAAAATTATTCAGCACCTTTACTTTCAGTGCAGCAAACTCTCTCCAGAAGTTCAGTGAGGATCTCTGAATGATCCAATGTTGACCTAAATGACTAATAATGATAAATACAATCCACCTGTGTGTAATCAAGTCTCCGTATAAATGCACCTGCACTGTGATAGTCTCAGAGGTCCGTGAAAAGCGCAGAGAGCATCATGAAGAACAAGGAACACACCAGGCAGGTCCGAGATACTGTTGTGAAGAAGTTTAAAGCCGGATTTGGATACAAAAAGATTTCCCAAGCTATAAACATCCCATGGAGCACTGTGCAAGCGATAATATTGAAATGGAAGGAGTATCAGACCACTGCAAATCTACCGTCCCTCTAAACTTTCAGCTCATACAAGGAGAAGACTGATCAGAGATGCAGCCAAGAGGCCCATGATCACTCTGGATGAACTGCAGAGATCTACAGCTGAGGTGGGAGACTCTATCCATAGGACAACAATCAGTCGTATATTGCACAAATCTGGCCTTTATGGAAGAGTGGCAAGAAGAAAGCCATTTCTTAAAGATATCCATAAAAAGTGTTGTTTAAAGTTTGCCACAAGCCACCTGGGAGACACACTAAACATGTGGAAGAAGGTGCTCTGGTCAGATGAAACCAAAATTGAACTTTTTGGCAACAATGCAAAACGTTATGTTTGGCGTAAAAGCAACACCCTGAACACACCATCCCCACTGTCAAACATGGTGGTGGCAGCATCATGGTTTGGGCCTGCTTTTCTTCAGCAGGGACAGGGAAGATGGTTAAAATTGATGGGAAGATGGATGGAGCCAAATACAGGACCATTCTGGAAGAAAACCTGATGGAGTCTGCAAAAGACCTGAGACTGGGACAGAGATTTGTCTTCCAACAAGACAATGATCCAAAACATAAAGTAAAATCTACAATGGAATGGTTCAAAAATAAACATATCCAGGTGTTAGAATGGCCAAGTCAAAGTCCAGACCTGAATCCAATCGAGAATCTGTGGAAAGAACTGAAAACTGCTGTTCACAAATGCTCTCCATCCAACCTCACTCAGCTCGAGCTGTCTTGCAAGGAGGAATGGGAAAAAAATTCAGTCTCTCGATGTGCAAAACTGATAGAGACATACCCCAAGCGACTTACAGCTGTAATCGCAGCAAAAGGTGGCGCTACAAAGTATTAACTTAAGGGGGCTGAATCATTTTGCACGCCCAATTTTTCAGTTTTTGATTTGTTAAAAAAGTTTGAAAATATCCAATAAATGTCGTTCCACTTCATGATTGTGTCCCACTTGTTGTAGGATTCTTCACAAAAAAATATAGTTTTATATCTTTATGTTTGAAGCCTGAAATGTGGCAAAAGGTCGCAAAGTTCAAGGGGGCCGAATACTTTCGCAAGGCACTGTATGTTATCAGAAAAAAAGTATTTATGAAGGTCCTGGTGAACATTAGAATACGAAGAAAAAAACATATTTAAAAGAACACAACAGCATTTTCATTCGTTTATGTTACTGTAGGCCATGGAACATTAACTAGATTCAGCGACGGGCCGATTTTCTTCTTGAGGGGGCTGGTCGGGGGCCTGAACATAATCACAAATCATTTCTACACTGCAAATTGACCGCAAGAAGCCCAAACAGATATAATATTTGAATAAAACATAACCACAATTCAAGTGTTAAATCCATCACAAAGAAACAACTATAATTTTGTCAGGTCTTAGGAAACAAAAGAACAGAATAGCATATTTGAAGTTGTATTCTGATACTGGTCTTTGAGTAGTAGCCTGAGCTATATGCTGCTGAAAGCTCACGTGTGGAGTGCACCCAACAGCTGTTATTCTTGGAAAAAGTTATATTTTTAAATACAACTCATCTCTTGAATTTTATATTTGGCAAAGGTAAGTGTTTTGGAAACCTCAGAATCTGATCTTTCTCTCCAAGGTCATTATAGTTTATTTTTTTAATACTCATTTTTATTTCTCTTCAATTTTATTTGGAATTTAGTTTAGTTTCAATTAGTTTACAGACTTGATATGCTAGTTGTTATTTAGATTCAGTTGTATAAAAATATTTATAATTCGTTTTAATATGATTTAGTTTCAGTTTTAGTTTTAGTCTTAGCGACAGAAATCATGAGTGGGCCAGGCTAGAAGCAGTTTTTGTTGCATAGTTATCGGTGTGTTTGTTATGTCAATTCTTGCAACAGTAGCAATACGGTGATGGGTCAGGTCATAGGTTAAGTTAGGTTTAAAGTGGCAATCGGCAGTTGCTACATCCATTTTTGGATGTATAAATTAATGATATGTACCCATTGATTCTTGAAGAATATAACTTAGAAATGCTTCATGAGCATAGCTCATGTGTCGTTCCCCATCAGAACCCAAAATATAAGCTTGTTTTACTCCAATGTTTGTAAAAACTAAATAAACGGACACTGTAAAGCCTCAAAACATGGGGCTCTACTCCATCTGTATCGCTGAAGCATTACAGATGGTACGATAGAAATGTAAAGGTAACTTCCGATTGAGTCGACATCTGCAGCGTTTACCGTGAATTCAGTCTACCAACATTGCCTTTACATTTCAATCATGCTGTGACGCTGAACTTACGCGATATGGATTGAATACAGCCCATGGTTAAATATTTTTTTATATCATAGATGGTTAGTCCTTGCAACAATACTTCTGTCTATGATTTATTAGAGTGGTTACAAGTCAGTTAAGAACAAATTCTTATTTACAATGATTGCTGATTGGCCCTTTCAATTATAAACTCATTCTCAATGTGGCTTGGATTTCAAAGGAATAGCGCTGACTCTGGTGCAATAAATATGATGGAAGGAAACCCTATCTCGCCCATGTTTACACCAATCCAATGCTTTTTCACCTCAGTAGTACATGTAAGAAGACTCAAGTTAGCTACTAGCCGATACTTTACCTGTTAGCTAGTGATAGTAATGTAGACTCGTATATTCCATACCTTGGAGCATCGTAAGCTAGGCAAATAAACCATCTGTCTCGAGAAACTAATAGTGATGCATAAACTAGCCCTATTTGTAACATCGCCATCTCCTGGTAGTATTTACTCACCAGATTCAGTAGCTTGAAAAAAAAAAGCTTTAATTAAAACCCCATTACATTTTTGCCCAAATTATTTTACTTGACTAAATACATTTTTTTGTAATTAGTTTCTGTTTTAGCTTCAGTTTACTATAATAACCTTGTTTCTCACTTTCTAGAAATAAAATGTCTTACCTGCTTGTGACTGTAGGGGGATTTTAAATGGTCACTTTTTGACGCTCCGTTTCCCTCCCTACAATTCCAAGCTGCACTAGACCAAATTTTCAATTTGACAATTGATAATATTGTCATCCATCAGACTACTGTCAATTCCATCTTGACTTTAGGCTAATTCTATTGTTATACTGTATGTGCGAAATGAGTTTCAATATGGTTAAGATGTAGTTTTGATGGGCCATCAGCTAACTGCCGGTGAACGAGGGGCAGGGGGGGACACGTCCTCTTAAAACTGCTTTAAATACAAATTCTGTCCGTGACATTGAAATTCTAACTACATTAAATAGACTCATTAAGGAAAAGTCAAGAGTGGAGGGGGCATGATTTTTATCTTTTATATTCATACACAATCAAAATGACTGCCTCGGTGCTTCTAGTGTTAGAGGGAAGAGTGCTGTCACTGACATCCCTTCACTCCAGGACCCATGGACCTCTGATCAACAGACTGTGGGCACGGCCGCATAGTACTGAACAGGGACATGGACTCCCGCGAGCTGTGATTGTGTTGGCTGGCCACAATTTGGGCGAAGATGCTGTGTTTTATTGCAGCGAACTCAGGGGAAGGAGCCAGTGGAACAAGAGAAAGAGAGACACTAGCAACAGACCCCATCACTCACACATCACCATCTCCCTGGGTGCCTGGGGAAGAGACCTCCACCACCACCCCAGTCACAGACCCGTTTGAGTCTGCATCCCAAATGGCACCCTATTCCCTATATAGTTCACTACTTTTGACCAGTGCCCCATGTGCCCTGGTCAAAAGTAATGCACAACGTGTATAGGGAATAGGTTGCCATTTGGGACGCAGCCGGAGTCTACACACTGCTGCACGCTAGCCTAACACCAGGCTTCACCATCAGTCCCTGCCTAGCCATGACAACCAGTGTATATTCAGGGGCATTTCAAATTGCTTTATATAAAACGGCTTTAAAACAAGTGAGCCTTGAAAAGGTTCTGGATTTCAATGAAAGACAACCTTCATGCTCTTTTTATATGCTTATTTTGGTGTCTACAACGTTGACTTTAGCCTTCACACTCATGTATTGGGTGCAGCATGGGGCAGGATAATATCCAAGCGCATTTCACATCATCTACTGGAAGAAATTGGTCTGTTGAAGGAAGCATCTCTGGGGAAATCTTAATGGATCAACTCTACTGCAGCTACTATCAAGCTGTGAAAGATTTTACTCCCCCAACATCCTCCCTCCAATCATGTCTTCTCTTCAGATGCGAGGGCTCGGGGCAGACACACACAAAGAAAGATTCCTTTTATCGCATAACGCACATCCTGCCAGACTCTATCTGTGATGCAGTAATCACCCGTATACCGTCCCACATCCCACGGAAAGGGGCCAATTCCAAACACTCTATTTACCTATTTTGTGTTTTGTGTTATCACAACAGAGTTGGGTTCGTAGATGGAATGGTGGAAGTCACATATCACGCGAGCTAGAGGGAAGATGATAGATGACATGAAAGAGCGATCTATTCTCCTCTAAAACAAGTGTCAGTAAAATGAGAAACTGCTGCTCTATCGTTTGACAAAAACGTGTACTATGAAACTGGGACCGTCTGCAAGCAGCACTGAGAGATAACGTGGTCGGGATGAACAATGACTTTCTGTCTTGACATTCAAGAAAAAAATCTACTTCAATGATAAAGTCAAATGACAGGCCAAGCATACATTCTGCGTTTAACAAGACATGTAACTGTGCCCACTTCACTATTGTAATATATAATCGGTGCCTTTGAAATGTTATCAGCATTAAATAATTCAAAGCTTCTAAAGTACAGGCACTTTGTAGCAATGACTAATACTGGCGCAATGACCTTGGTAGTGTAGTTTTTCTGCCTAATATACAAACTACTGAATCAGCTACATGTATAATCGAAATGTCAACTAAAATGACTGCATTCATTTTCTGGTATGGTGCTGGGATTGATGGGAGTTTTTATAAATGTTTTTTTTTCTGCCCTGCAGTCTTACCTGTTATAGATGTCGTCATCTTCTCCTCCCCAGCCCCAGTACTCGTTGGGGAAGCCATTGATCTTGAGAAACTGTTTTTTGCTCAGCCCGGAAACCCCGCCAAAGTACCCCGCATAAGGAAGCCTGCAAGAGAAAAGAACTGTCAAAGAATTGAGGCAGTTGTCCGTTTTGAATTTCACGACAGATCCTGGCATTTCAAAACAACAAGCCTGTCAAATATGGATACTATACTGTATTGCATTCAAGACAAGTGAAAATTAGAACAAGACATGTATTCGTGCATTTCATGTGCATAGTGTAAAAATGGAACAGTATAAACAAAATACAAGTATATTAACAATGTATTGCTTCTACAGCTAGCTCAGATAGCTTTTTTTAAGAAGTAGGGAACAATTGCATGATGTGAAGCACTCTAGTTTACGCACATAACTTAAAGCTAACAATATACTGGGCCCTGGTCAAAAGTAGTGCACTCTATAAGGAATAGGGTTCCATTTGGGACACACAGAGCCTTTCTACAAAGCCCTTCTACAGAGCCCCACTGTAATGTTCCAGTACAGTGCTGAAGGTTAGCAGTGGCATGTCGGGTCCCTGATGTCTGCCTCAGGCCAGTGGTGATTGGTGTGCGACAGGCAGCTTCATGTTTAAAGACGACAAGCACAACACTAATGAGGCCATCTGCTTTAGCAGCAGCCTTCACACAAACAGTGTGGAGAGAGAATCCTTCTGTTTGTGTGTGTGTGTGTGTGTGTGTGTGTGTGTGTGTGTGTGTGTGTGTGTGTGTGTGTGTGTGTGTGTGTGTGTGTGTGTGTGTGTGTGTGTGTGTGTGTGTGTGTGTGTGTGTGTGTGCGTGTGCGTGCGTGCGCGTGTGTGTGCGTGCGTGCATTCGTGTGTGTCTGTGTGTTTGTGTGTGTGTGTTTGTGTGTGTGTGTGTGCATGCATGTACACTACCATTCAAAAGTTTGGGGTCACTAAGAAATGTCCTTGTTTTTTAAAGAAAATCCTATTTTTGTCCATTTAAAATAACATAAAATGCATCATAAATACAGTGTAGACATTGTTAATGTTGTAAATGACTATTGTAGCTGGAAACAGCTGATATTTAATGGAATATCTACATAGGCGTACAGAGGCCCATTATCAGCAACCATCACTCCTGTGTTCCAATGGCACGATGTGTTAGCTAATCCAAGTTTATAATTTTAAAAGGCTAATTGATCATTAGAAAACCATTTTGCAATTATGTTAACACAGCTGAAAACTGTTGTATTGATTAAATAAGCAATACAACTGGCATTCTTTAGACTAGTTGAGTATCTGGAGAATCAGCATTTGTGAGTTTGATTACAGGCTCAAAATGGCCAGAAACAAAGACTTTTGTCTGAAACTCGTCAGTCAATTCTTGTTCTGAGAAATGAAGGCTATTCCATGTGAGAAATGTCCAAGAAACTGAAGATTTGGTACAATTCTATGTACTACTCCCTTCACAGAACAGCGCAAACTGGATCTAACCAGAATAGAAAGAGGAGTGGGAGGCCCCATTGCACAACTGAGTACATTAGAGTGTCTAGTTTGAGAAACAGACGCCTCACAAGAGGCTATATACAGGGGGTATTGGAACCGAGTTAATGTGCGGGAGTACAGGTTAGTCGTGGTAATCTATACATGTAGGTAGGGGTAAAGTGACTATGCATAGATAATAAACAGCGAGAAGCAGCAGTATAAAAACAAGGGCTGGGGGGGTCAATGCAAATAGTCTGGGTAGCCATTTGATTAATTGTTCAGCAGTCTTATGGCTTGGGGGTAGAAGCTGTTAAGGAGCCTTTTGGACCTAGACTTGGTGCTCCGGTACCGCTCGCTGTGCAGTAGCAGAGAGAACAGTCTATGACTTGGGTGACTGGAGTCTTTGACAATTTTTTGTGCCTTCCTCGGACACCACCTAGTATATAGGTCCTGGATAGCAGGAAGCTTGGCCCCAGTGATGTACTGGGCTATACGCACTACCCTCTGTAGCACCTTACGTCCGGATGCCGACCAGTTGACATACCAGGCGGTGATGCAACTGGTCAGAATGCTCTCAATGGTGCAGCTGTAAAACTTTTTGAGGATCTGGGCAGGTCGCAGCTGGGTTTCCCTTTGTAGTTTGTAACATTTTGCAAGCCCTGCCACATCCGACGAGCATCAGAGCCGGTGTAGTAGGATTCAATCTTAGTCTTGTATTGATGCTTTGCCTCTGATGGTTTGTCTGAGGGCATAGCAGGATTTCTTATAAGTGTCCGGATTAGTGTTCCGCTCCTTGAAAGCGGCAGCTCTAGCCTTTAGCTCGGTGCAGATGTTACCTGTAATCCATGGCTTCTGGTTGGAGTATGTACGCACAGTCACTGTGGGGACGACATCGTCAATGCACTTATTGATGAAGCCGGTGACTGAGGTGGTGTACTCCTCAAAGTCATTGAATGAATCCCAGAACATATTCCAATATATGCTAGCAAAACAGTCCTGTAGCATAGCATCTGCGTCATCTGACCACTTACGTATTGAGCGAGTCACAGGTACTTCCTGCTCTAGTTTTTGCTTGTAGGCAGGAATCAGGCGGATAGAATTATGGTCAGATTTTCCAAATAGAGTACGAGGGATAGCTTTGTATGCGTTTCTGTGTGTGGAGTATAGGTGGTCTATTGTTTTTTCCTCTCTGGTTGCACATGTGACATGCTGGTAGAAATTAGGTATCTGGAAATGTGCATGTACACTGTTGCCCATCTACTGTTGCTAGCCCCAAATCAGCTTCACTGATTTCTGCTTTCATAAAAGCCTGGGTTTTCTGAACGTGAACACTAGAAGCTTATTACCTAACATGGATTAATTGAACGTGTGGGTTCACAGCCCCAATCCAGATGTGTTGGTCATTACTGAGACGTGGTTAAGGAAGAGAGTTTTGAATACTGATGTTAACCTTTCTGGCTATAAGTTTTTTCGTCAAGACAGATCTGGTTTTAAGCATTAAACTTTCAAATAGCTCTTTGTTGACTGTTGCTGGGTGCTATTGTCCTTCATCAGTACCGGCCTGTACCCTACCTGCCCTAAGCTCTCTCCTGGTCCCTTAGACTAAGTCTGAATTTGTCCTGCTAGGTGACCTAATCTAGGACATGCTTTAACCACTGGGACATGCTTAAAGACCTAAAGCAATGGGACTCCCTAAATCTTTTCAGATTATTACCAATCACGCAAGGTATGACTCCAAACACCCAGAAAAGGCTACTCTCCGCGATGTTATCCTCACAAATAATCCTGACAGGTATCAGTCTGGTATTTTCTGTAATGACCTTAGTGATCACTGTTTTACAGCCTGTGTTCGTATTGGCAGCTCAGTGAAACGGCCTGTCCTGATTTGTCATAGATGTTTGGTAAAAAAAAAAAGAATGAGCAAGCCTTCCATCACAAAATGGCCTCTGTAAAATAATATAGAATCAATTTGATCCCCTCTGTCGAAGACGCTTTGACCTTTTTTGATATTTTCAGTGGTATTGTTATAACCCCAAGAAGTTCTGGTTAAAACGATTAAAGACCTGGAGAATAAACCCTCCACAGCTACCCATGTCCCTTAATGTTGATGATTTTATTTATTTTTTATTTTTATTTTATTTATCCGTTATTTTACCAGGTAAGTTGACTGAGAACACGTTCTCATTTGCAGCAACGACCTGGGGAATAGTTACAGGGGAGAGGAGGGGGATTAATAAACCAATTGTAAACTGGGGATTATTAGGTGACCATGATGGTTTGAGGGCCAGATTGGGAATTTAGCCAGGACACCGGGGTTAACACCCCTACTCTTACGATAAGTGCCATGGGATCTTTAATGACCTCAGAGAGTCAGGACACCCGTTTAACGTCCCATCCGAAAGACAGCACCCTACACATGATGTGGTTGTTACTGAAAAGAACCACATGCCTGAGCTCTTTAATCACCACTTCATTAAGTCAGGATTCCTATTTGACTCAACCAAGCCTCCTTGCGCATTCAACATTTACTCATCTCCCACCCCTTCTAGTGCGACTAGCCCTGATGCTCCTCCCTCTTTCCCCCTGCTACAAAGTGTCTCTCTGCAGGTGGTCACTGAGTTCAAGGTGCTAAAGGAACTCCTTAAACTTGACCCCAAAAAAACATCTGGGTCAGATGGTTTAGACCCTTTCTTCTTAAAGGTTGCTGCCCCTATCATCGCCAAGCCTATTTCTGACCTTTTTAACCTGTCTCTCCTCTCTGGGCTCCCATTGCTTGGAAGGCAGACACGGTTCATCATAAGCCTATTTCTATTTTGCCCTGTCTATCAAAAGTTTTGGGAAAACTTGTCAATAATCAACTGACTGGCTTTCTTGATGTCCATAGTATTCTCTCGGCTATGCAATCTGGTTTCCGCTCAAATTATGCATGTGTCACTGCAACCTTGAAGGTCCTCAATGATGTCACCATTGCCCTTGATTCTAAGCAATGTTGTGCTGCTATTTCTATTGACTTGGGAAAGCTTTTCACATGGTAGACCATTCCATTCTTGTGGGCCGGCTAATGAGTATTGGTGTCTCTGAGGGGTCTTTGGCCTGGTTCGCTAACTACCTATTTCAAAGAGTGCAGTGTATAAAGTCAGAACATCTGCTGTCTCAGCCACGGCCTGTCACCAAGGCGTTACCACAAGGCTCGATCCTAGGCCCCACGCTCTTCTCAATTTACATCAACAACAAAGCTCAGGCAGTAGGAAGCTACCATGTTGTGCTGCTGCCATGTGTTGCTACCATGTTGTTGTCGTGTTGTATTGCTACCATGCTGTTTTTTCATGTGTTGCAGACATGCTACGTTGTTGTCTTTAGGTCTCTCGTTATGTAGTGTTGTGTTCTCTCTCTTGTTGTGATGTGTGTTTTGTCCTATATATATATATATATATAAAGATGTATTTTTAATCCCAGCTCCCGCCCCCCTGCAGGAGGCCTTTTGCCTTTTGGTAAGCCGTCATTGTAAATAATAATAATAGTTTGTTCTTAACTGACTTGCCTAGTTAAATAAAAGGTTAAATAAAGGATAAAATAGATTTAAGTTTGTTTGCATTAAAGTCCCCGGCCACAACATTGAGCCGGGGACTGAGCATTTTCGTGTTTGCTTATGACCTTATACAGCTTGTTGAGTGCGGTCTTAGTGCCAGCATCGGTTTGTGGTGGTAAATAGACGGCTACGAAAAATAAATACCTCGAGACTACCTTAATATTAGACATTGCGTACCAGCTGTTATTGACAAAAAGACACACGACCCCACCCCTCGTCTTACCGGATGTAGCTGTACTGTCCTGCTGATGCACGGAAAACCCAGCCAACTATATATTATCCGTGTTGCTCAGCCACGACTCTGTGAAACATTAGATTTTACAGTTTTTAATGTCCCGTTGGTAGGATAGTCTTAAACGGAGCTCAGCCAGTTTATTCTCCAGTGATTGCACGTTGGCCAATAGAACAGATGGTAGAGGCAGGTTACCCACTCGCAGGCAAATTCTCACAAGGCACCCTGATCTCCACCCCCTGTATTTCCATCTTTTCTTCATGTGAAAGATGGGGATTTGGGCCTTGTCTGGGAGCAGCATTATATCCTTTGCTTAAGACTCATTAAAGCAATAGCTTTGTCCAGTTCAAGGTGAGTAATCGCTTTTCTGATATACAGAATCTCTTTTCGGTCATAAGAGATGGTAGCATCAATCTTATGCACAAAATAAGTTACAAACAATGCGGAAAAAAACACACAAAATAGCACAATTTGTTAGGAGCCCGTAAAACAGCAGCCATACCCTCCAGCGCCATTATTTAAAAAAAAAAGTATATATCATATCATGCAGCCCATACTGTATAAGTGTTGATTTCTAATTCTTTCTAGTGTTTGTATCATGCACACTAACATTGCCAAATAACTCTAAAACTATTGTATAGGACCTGTTTCAAATGATCACTTTTACGCTCAACATAGCCACTTCATATGTGCATTTGCTCCATAATGTGAAAAATATCCTTTCTATTTTATTCAGCTAAGTTCAATTATATTATTCTTAGTATACAAAATAATATAATATAAAATAATCACACCGGACTGATAACATATTTTGTCAGCTAAAAGAACAAGCCTATGGCATGACACATAGCGAGATAGCATACAGTATGACAACTCATATTCTGTTCTTCTGAAATACATTTTCTTCATATCATAATGTTTCTTTAAACCTCCCTAAAATTGACGTGGAAGCGATAGACAATTGTGTCCCCATACATTGACTCTGTAAAGGTACCCTCTGTATATAGTCTCCACATTAACTGTACAGGTACCCCCTGTATATAGTCTCCACATTGACTGTACAGGTACCCCCTGTATATAGTCTCCACATTGACTGTACAGGTACCCCCTGTATATAGTCTCCACATTGACTGTACAGGTACCCCCTGTATATAGTCTCCACATTGACTGTACAGGTACCCCCTGTATATAGTCTCCACATTGACTGTACAGGTACCCCCTGTATATAGTCTCCACATTGACTGTACAGGTACCCCCTGTATATAGTCTCCACATTGACTGTACAGGTACCCCCTGTATATAGCCTCCACATTGACTGTACAGGTACCCCCTGTATATAGCCTCCACATTGACTGTACAGGTACCCCTGTATATTGTCTCCACATTGACTGTACAGGTACCCCTGTATATAGTCTCATTGACTGTACAGGTACCCCCTGTATATAGTCTCCACATTGACTGTACAGGTACCCCCTGTATATAGTCTCCACATTGACTGTACAGGTACCCCCTGTATATAGTCTCCACATTGACTGTACAGGTACCCCCTGTATATAGCCTCCACATTGACTGTACAGGTACCCCCTGTATATAGCCTCCACATTGACTGTACAGGTACCCCCTGTATATAGCTCCGCTATTGTTATTTTACTGCTGCTCTTTAATTATTTGTTATTGTTATCTGTTACTTTTTTTGTTGGTATTTTCTTAAAACTGCATTGTTGGTTAAGGGCTTGTAATTAAGCATTTCACTGTAAGGTCTACTACACCTGTTGTATTCGGCGCATTTGACAAATACACTTTGATTTGATTTGATTAGAAAGTGACATGATTGGGTTGCCCTTTGGCCCATACACAAAGACAAA
The DNA here is from genome assembly GCF_023373465.1 of Oncorhynchus keta. Classification (NCBI taxonomy): domain Eukaryota; kingdom Metazoa; phylum Chordata; class Actinopteri; order Salmoniformes; family Salmonidae; genus Oncorhynchus; species Oncorhynchus keta. The sequence goes on along the minus strand of NC_068435.1, from coordinate 25,148,580 downwards.
CATTTTCACATCACAGTTTAATATGCAAGTTGTCTGGAATCCAATGAAAGGCAAAGTGAAAGTTCATTTCAAACCCAGTCAAAAGAACTGGAGACAGTACTTTTGCTTTTACTTTTGGTGAATTTCGCCATTATATTCAGCAAAACAGGTTGCGTCATCCTGTAAAAATAATGTGTGCAGTCCCGAAACAATGTCTTCAAACTTTTATATAAGAACTATCCATTTAAAAGCATCCACATTACCAAATCAATAAACATAAGATGCTAGGAGTTTGAAGAATATAGGCTTGAAAAACGAATAACAGATTTCACTCAGAGTAAATATACGTGTGAGTGACAGTACATAATAGAGTTGACCTACCTGAAGCCAAACTTGTCCATAGCGATGGCAAAGTGTCGTGGCTGGTCGTAACAGTGGTAGAGGTTACGGTCGTCCATAGGGATGAGGTCCACGTCGCTGAAGATGAAGCAGTCATACTCTGCATCCTTCAGGGCCTCGGTGTAGCCCACATTCAGGAGCTTGGCTCTGTTGAAGGTGTCCTCGCCAAGCTGCAAGATAACATAGAAACAACACTGGTCAGAAACTGATGGACATACTGAGATCTACTGTAGGGGGATTAAGTTACATTTGCCATAGTTCAAGCAAAAATGCTAGACTTAACATATCGGGTTCTGTAGGTGGTATTTGCAAGCCTAAATAGCAAGCTTGTGCTGATGTAACAGATCATTGTGTGTATAACACAGCATATTGACAAAGAAACATGTTGTAAAGAACCCCACAGGAAGAATGGCCCACATCAGATATCCGACAACTAAGATGAAACTATGCTACGTAAAAAATACTGCATCACAACTTGCTTCCCTTTTTTTGATAACAGAACCAATCACAGTGCCTCAGGTAAAGTAACGTATCAGTTTTAACATTTGAACTCATAATGTTGTTCAACACGTAATCCTTTGTAATCCTGTAATAACTGAGATTCAAACAAATAATCCACAGGTAAAATGTTAAGGTTACTTGTGTAACCCCTGTTCTCTGATAATAGTGAGGTGTCTCACAATGGGAATTAGCTGGATAAGCAAACAGCGTCTGTCGTAGACAGACAAATCGTGTGGCAAAGGAGGGTGGGGACCCTGCTCAATATAAGAAGAGAGGAAGAGGCTAAGCGAGAGGTTTTACTCCACCAAAAACTGGCCATGAAAATGTTTTTTGTATGAAGGTCAATGAGTGTGTCGAATTTGGTCAACAACATTTTTTATTGGTAATTTGCTACATGAGGTTTATTTGATTGAATAAAAGTTTCATAATGCTTAGGTTGTTAACGAATACACTGATATAAGTGGATGCACATGGCATTTCGGGCAACTTTTATTTAAAAACAATTATATCAGAGATGTGCCTGTTTTCATTAAGATAAGAGGACTCATCATGGATATAACACGTTTTAGCATGGACATTGCCATTGAGGGCTTCCACCATTTTAAAGTGGTCAACTGGGTGGAGATTCCTATGAGTTTGGAGCAATCAGCCAATGAAGAAGAATACAATTCTCTACTTTAAAATCAAGATAGCCTCAATGGCACTATAATGGCACAGAAACAAAGATGAGTCCTCTATCTATCTCTATGGCCTGTTGTTCACACGTGTCTGCCCTCTCATTGGCTAGAATGCTCTCACCTGATCTCGCCTCCTCCCGTCTGCCTTCATCTTTGAGGACATGTATTTCCATTGTTAGAGCGAGTGGTCACTTGACTATCGTGTCAATAAAAAATACAATCTTTGATATAAGGCTCCAGGGGCCCGCACTCTGGTCATTCATGTATATCTTCCTTGAGGTCTTGAGAGCACTCTATTGTATGGGACCAAATTCTAAACTTTCGACTACTTTAGTACAATATAAGTGAATTTATCCAAATACTTATGACTATTTTGGGGGAACTAGATATAAAGTGCTTTTATTTCTAAAAGGTAAATCAGATACGTATGAAAATACCCCACAAAAAAGTGACATTAAGTACGGCCGCCTCATATAAAACATTTGTCAAAATGCAAATGAGTATAGACACATTTAAAAAATGTAGCTTGACTGTCCAAATAAATACGGGGGGGGGGGTTGGCTTTATGCAAATCTTTATTTAAATGTTTTATTAACTGTAGCTTTTCTTCTTTATCCGAAAAACATACTGTACATCATTTAATAGTAGGAGACTAAAACAATCTGTTTCAAAAAGTTTCTCATTCCACTTCCTGCCGGGGAGATGATGCATTCTGCATCCTCTGGTTCCAATCAATACTTATGTTAATTTGAATATTTTCAAAGGCACCAAGAAGAGAACATTAGAGACTTCAAAATGTGGCTTTATCAGACCAACGAAGACAGATAAGGTAATATATCTATAAAAAAAACAAATTGCCTTTTTTCTCTCCAGTTGGTGAGCTCATTAAACATTATTGGAGTCATTTTTATTGCTTTAATAAGATGTGTTCCGCCTGAACCATCAGGCATCTCTAGCAAATGGAGCTGTACATCTTGTGTAATCACACGGCTGTGAAGAAAGTTCACATCCATAATAGGGATGATATGTTGACAACTACACACCCACCATTACAACACCACAGAATAAGAGAGCTGGTGTTAGGATGATAGGATTAGGAGACATGGGTTTCAAACAGATGATTTGAGAAGTTGAATGGGACCTGCTAAGTAAGAGGTCTCATCCATCAGCACAACAGAAATTGGAAGACATTATTCTGGGTTATTCTTGAAATATTCATCCTCCATGCCTGTCAGCTTCAGGATGGAAAAGATTTTGACATTAGGCTAATTATTGTGTTTTAAACTTCACCAAGAGTTATGTCTGCTCTGTGTTGCCAATCTACAACAAGACAGTATCCTTCCAAGCATGATGTCAAAGGATTCCACAACCACTTCCGTCATCATGAAGTGCTTTGAGAGACTAGTCAAGGACCATATCCCCTCCACCCTACCTGACACGCCTCTTCAACCTCAGGAGGCTGAAGAAATTCAGCTTGTCACCAAAAGCATTCACAAACTTTTACAGATGCACAATCGAGAGCATCCTGCCGGGTCCTGCCTGGCATCCTGCCTGGTATGGCAACTGCTCCGCCCACAACCGTAAGGCTCTCCAGAGGGTAGTGGGGTCTGCACAACGCATCACCAGGGGCAAACTACCTGCCCTCCAGTACACCTACACCACCCGATGTCACAGGAAGGCCAAAAAGATCATCAAGGACAACAACCACCTGAGCCACTGCCTATTTACACCGCTATCATCCAGAAGGAGAGGTCAGTACAGGTCCATCAAAGCTGGGACCAAGAGACTGAAAAACAGCTTCTATCTCAAGGCCATCAGACTGTTAAACAACCATCACTAACATTGAGTGGCTGCTGCCAACATACTGACTCATCTCTAGCCACTTTAATAATGACAAAATTGATGTATCACTAGCTACTTTAAACAATGCCACTTTATTTCATGTTTACATACCCTACATTACTCATCTCATATGTATATACTGTACTCTATACCATCTAATGCATCTTGCCTATGCTGTTTGGCCATCGCTCATTCATATATTTGTATGTACATATTCTTATTCATTCCTTTACACTTGTGTGTATAAGATAGTTGTTGTGAAATTGTTAGGTTCGATTACTTGTTAGATATTACTGCACGGTCGGAACTAGAAACACAAGCATTTTGCTACACTCGCATTAACATCTGCTAACCATGTGTATGTGACAAATAAAATTGGATTTGATCTTTCCCTAATATCTTACCCTGCCTGCTCCTCATATCCCTGGTGTCTCATCTCTCTGGCAGCTATCACAGTTCTGCCAATCTTCCTGTAAATGGCCTGTGAGAGGCAATTAACCCCATTATCTTTATCTGATAATCAACAGGATAACTCATCAGGGCTCTCCTTCTATAGCGCCACTGTGTTGCCACGCCGACGCCATCCGGAATCCCCCAGCTGGCTGACCGACCGCAGTCAAGCTCAGACGTACCTGGGCAGTTGCTATGGAGACAGATTAGGAGCAACGCTTAGACCCAGCGCTGCCTGGCTCATCCTGAGTGATTGTATTCAGCGTTGTCGGATGGACTGCCTTGTGTCGAGTTTATCAGTCCCCAGCAGACTGACCCTATCACCCACTGCTGTTATCAACGCAGGGTGAGGGAGGCCACTAGTGAGAACTAAACTAGATTGAGTGCTGACTGTCTGTGTGTCTGTGAGTGTGTCTGTGTAGGGGGGTGGGTCTGTGTGTGTGTGTGTGCAGCACAGGCCGGTGGGGCACCTTAATTGGGGCTCATAGTAATGGCTGGAAAGGAATAATTGGAATGGTATCAAATACATGTGTTTGATACCATTCCGTTAACTCCATTCCAGCCATTACTATGAGCCGTCCTCCCCTCAGCAGCAACTTGTGGTGTCTGTTCGTGTGTTATTTAGGGGGGTGCATGTGTGTGTAAGGAAACAAGTAGCATAATAAGGTGAAGCATCAGATAAAACTCTGTTTTCAGATGATACCGGAGCTCCAAGTCTAAGCCATAAGACTGCTAAACAGAGAATCAAATGGCTACCCGTACTATTTGCATTGCCCCCCTTTTTTATGATGCTGCTACTGGCTGTTTATCATCTATGCATCATCACTTTACACCTATGTACACATTACCTGAATTACCTCAACTAACATGTACCCCCGTACATTGACGCGGTACCGGTACCCCCTGTATATAGCCTTGTTATTGTAATTGTTTTGTGTTACTTTAAATTTTATTTGTTTAATCAAAAATTTCAAAAGAGTGTCTCTCCCTTTGAAGAGGGGGATGACCGCGGCAGCTTTCCAATCTTTGGGGATCTCAGACAATGCAAAAGAGGGGTTGAACAGGCAAGTAATAGGGGTTGCAACAATTGCGGCTGATAATTTTAGAAAGGGAGGCCCCAGATTGTCTAGCCCAGCTGATTTGTAGGGATATAGATTTTGCAGCTTTTTCAGAACATCAGCTGTCTGGATTTGGGTGAAGGAGAGGCGGTGGGGGGCATGGGCAAGTTGCTGCAGGGTGCAGTGCTGTTGGCCGGGTTAGGGGTAGCCACGTGGAAAGCATGGCCAGCCATAGAAAAATTATTATTGTAGATTTATCGGTGGTGACAGTGTTTCCTAACCTCAGTGCAGTGGCCAGCTGGGAGGAAGTGCTCTTGTTCTCCGTGGATGGACCTTTGGGAATTAGTGCTACAGGATGCAATTTTCTGTTTGAAAAAGCTAGCCTTAGCTTTCCTAACTGACTGTGTTGGTTCCTGACTTCCCTGAAAAGTTGCATATCGCGGAGGCTATTCAATGCTAATGCAGAACTAGATGTCTAGTTGGCTAGATGTCCTTTAGGTGGTGGACCATTCTTGATTCGCACGGGAAACTGTTAATCCAGCAGCATTGCAGTTCTTGTCTGGCACCTACTACCATACCCTGTTTAAAGGCACTTAAATATTTTGTCTTGCCCATTCACTCTCTGAATGGCACACATGCACAATCCATGTCTCAATTTTCTTAAGACTTAAAGATCCTTATTTAATCCATCTCCTCCCTTCATCTACACTGATTGAATTGATGAAGTGACATCAATAAGGGATCATAGCTTTCACCTGGATTCACCTGGTCAGTCTGTCATGGAAAGAACATGTTTTGTACACTCAGTGTACAGTAGAGAAACTAGTACTGGGACATTCCTACATAAGAGTCAGTATCAAATGGCTTGACATACTGTAGCATTCAAACCTCGCAGTTCATCGTACAAAACATAAAACATGCATTAAAGAGACTGTGGCTGTGTACTGTGCAGGACTGCACACTGATAAACAAGCAAACTGTAGAATTGTGTGACATGACAGCATACACCAAGTACACAAAAAATCAGAAACACCTGCTCTTTCCATGACCAGATGGATCCAGGTGAAAGCTATGATCTCTTATTAATGGCACTTGCTAAATCCAATGCAATCAGTGTAGATGAAGGGGATGAGATCGGTTAAAGGATTTTTAAGGATGGAGACATTTGAGACATGGATTTTGTATGTGTGCTATTCAGACGGTGAATGGGCAAGACAAAAGATTTAAGTGCCTTTGAACGGGGTACGGTAGTAGGTGCCAGGCGCACCAGTTTGTGTCAAGAACTGCAGCACTGCTGGGTTTTTCAAGCTCAACAGTTTCCCGTGTGTAACAAGAACAATCCACCACCCAAATGACATCCAGCTAACTTGACACAACAGTGGGAAGCATTGTTGTCAACATGGGCCTGCATCCCTGTGGAATGCTTTTGACATCTTGTAGAGTCCATGCCCTGACGAATTTAGGCTGCTCTGAGGGCAAAAGGGGTGCAACTCAATATTAGGAAGGTGTTTGTAATGTTTGGTATACTCATAGTAGGTCATATCAAATCACATTTTATTTGTCACATTGTAACGAGTGCGCTGAGAGTCGGGAAGCAAGTACAGGGAGTGAGTGAGTGTATTAGGGTAGCCTAGTGGTTAGAGCATTGGATTAGTAACCGAAAGGTTGCAAGTTCAAATCCCTGAGCTGACAAGGTACAAAATCTGTCGTTCTGCCCCTGAACAGGCAGTTAACCCACTGTTCCTAGGCCGTCATTGAAAATAAGAATTTGTTCTTAACTGACTTGCCTGGTTAAATAAAAATAAACAAACAAAACATGAATCAGCATCAATAACACCTGAGGAAAGAACCAAGGGGACTGACAGATATAGGGAAGATAATCAAGGAGATGATGGAGTCCAGGTGAGTGTCATGAGGCGCTGGTGCGCTTGACGATGGTGAAAGGTGTGCGGGATAATCAGCAGCCTGATGACCTAGAGGCTGGAGAGGGAGTATACGTGATACACATGCACCAAAAACAACAGGTGTAGACTTTACCATAAAACGCTTACTTACAAGCCCTTTCTAACGATGTCAGGAAAATAAAATCTAATCTTATTTGTCACATGCGCCAAATACAACAGGACCTTACAGTGAAATGCTTACTTCAAGCCCTTAACCAACAGTGCTTTAAGAATTTCTGAAAAAATGTAAATAAGTGTTAAGTAAAAAATAGATAAGTGCAAAATAGAAAATAAAAGTAACAAATAATTCAACAGCAGCAGTACAATAACAAGCGAGGCTATATAAAGGTGTTTCCGGTACAAAGTACATGTGCGGGGGCACCGGTTAGTCAAGGTAATTGAGGTAATATGTACAGTGGCTTGCAAAAGTATTCACCCCCTAGGACATTTTTCTTATTTTGTTGCCTTACAACCTGGAATTTAAAATAATTTTGGGGGGGGTTGTATCATTTTATTTACACAACATGACTACCACTTTGAAGATGGAAAATATTTTTTATTGTGAAGCAAACAAGAAATAACACAAAAAAAACAGAAATGTTGAGCGTGCATAACCATACCACAGATTCTCAATTGGATTGATGTCTGGACTTTGACTAGGCCATTCCAAGACATTAAAATGTTTCCACTTAAATCGCTTGAGTGTTGCTTTAGCAGTATGCTTAGGGTCACTGTCCTGCTGGAAGGTGAATCTCCGTCCCAGTCTCAAATCTCTAGAAGACTGAAACAGGTTTCCCTCAAGACATTCCCTGTATTTAGTGCCATCCATCATTCCTTCAAATCTGACCCGTTTCCTAGTCCCTGCCGATGAAAAACATCCCCACAGCAGGATGCTGCCACCACCATGCTTGGTGTTGTTGATGGTGTTCTCGGGGTGATGGGAGGTGTTGGATTTGTGCCAGACATAGTGTTTTCCTTGATGGCCAAAAAGCTCTGTTTTAGTCTCATCTGACCAGAATACCTTCTTCCATATGTTTGGGGGGTCTCCCGCATGCCTTTTGGTGAACACCAAACGTGTTTGCTTAATTTTTTCTTCAAGCAATGGCTTTTTTCTGGCCACTCTTCCATAAAGCCCAGCTCTGTGGAGTGTACTGCTTAAAGTGGTCCTATGGACAGATACTCTGATCTCAGCTGTGGAGCTTTGCAGCTCCTTCAGGGTTATCTTTGGTCTCTTTGTTGCCTCTCTGATTAATGCCCTCCTTGCCAGGTCTGTGAGATGTGGTGGGCGGCCCTCTCTTGGCAGGTTTGTTGTGATGCCATATTCTTTTCATTTTTTAATAATGGATTTAATGGTGCTCCGTGGGATGTTCAAAGATTCAGATATGTTTTTTTATAACCCAACTCTGATCTGTAAGTCTCCACAACTTTGTCCCTGACCTGTTTGGAGATTTCCTTGGTCTTCATGGTGCCACTTGCTTGGTGGTGCCCCTTGCTTAGTGGTGTTGCAGACTCTGGGGCCTTTCGGAACAGGTGTATCTATACTGAGATCATGTGACACTTAAATAAAGACTGTGTACAATCTAACTTATTATGTGACTTCTGAAGGTAATTGGTTGCACCAGAGCTTAGTTAGTGGCTTCATAGCAAAGGGGGTGAATACATTTTTTAAATTTCACTTCACTAATTTGGATTATTTTGTGTATGTCCATTACATGAAATCCAAATAAAAATCTATTTAAATTACAGGTTGTAACACAACAAAATAGGAAAAACGCCAAGGGGGATGAATACTTTTGCAAGGCACTGTAAGTAGAATGTGACTATGCATAGATTATAAACAGAGAGTAGCAGCAGCATAAAAGAGGGGTCTGGGTAGCCCTTCGATTAGCTGTTCAGGAGTCTTATGGCTTGGGGACCTCGACTTGCCGCTCCGGTACCGCTTGCCGTGCGGTGACTTGGGTGGCTGGAGTCTTTGATAATTTTTAGGGCCTTCCTCTAACATTGCCTGATATAGAGGTCCTAGATGGCAGGAAGCTTGGAGCCAGTGATGTACTGGGCCGTACGCACTATGCTCTGTAGTGCCTTGTGGTCAGAGGCCGAGCAGTTGCCGTACCAGGCAGTGATGCAACCAGTAAGGATGCTTTCGATGGTGCAGCTGTAGAGCCTTTTGAGGATCTGAGGACCCATGCCAAATCCTTTCAGTCTCCTGAGGGGGAATAGGCGTTTTCATGCCCTCTTCACGACTGTCTTGGTGTGTTTGGACCATAATAGTTTGTTGGTGATGTCGACACCAAGGAACTTGAAGCTCTCAACCTGTTCCACTACAGCCCTGTCGATGAGAATGGGGGCGTGCTCGGTCCTACTTTTTCTGTAGTCCACAATAATCTCCTTTGTGTTGATCACGTTGAGGGAGAGGTTGTTGTCCTGGCACCATACGACCAGGTCTCTGACCTCCTCTCTATAGGCTGTCTCATCGTTGTCAGTGATCAGGCCTACCACTGTTGTGTCATCGGCAAACTTGATGATGGTATTGGAGTCGTGCCTGGCCGTACAGTCATGAGTGAACAGGGAGTACAGAAGGGGACTGAGCACGCACCCCTGAGGGGTGCCCGTGTTGAGGATCAGCATGGCAAATGTGTTGTTACCTACCCTTACCACCTGGGGGCGGCCCATCAGGAAGTCCAGAATCTAGTTTCAGAGGGAGGTGTTAAGTCCCAGGGTCCATAAGATAGGTTTGATGGCATGTGTCACTGAGATCAGCACACATCTCTAGTCATCCAGGCAGTGACAGGACTGTCCTTCAATCCCTGTGTGGTTCTCAAATGGCTTCTGCCTACATGTCCTGAAATTACACTGAGACCAGTAGCACTCAGGCCATGGGGAACAGGTGGAAACTGCCACATCGCAAAGCCAGGAGTCACAGGAGTCAGATGAGCCAAATGATCACGGCGGTGGAAAGAGATAATGTACTTGACCACTCCCAACAGGTTGACAGGCTGAGCCAAGATGTTCTAACTTGTTGCATTATTAGGAGGATGTCCCATGTTAACCGAGCCAGAACAAGATGCCTGTGGTTGAGTCTGGTCGTGGGTGATGCTTGGCTGAGTGTTGATGGCTTCAAAATGTATTTGTATTAGGAGCAATGGGGCACCAGCTGCCTCCTAATAATACTGATTGAGGCACCTCCAATCCCCGTCACTGTGAGTTATACCCGTGTTCTTTTGAGTTGCTGCTAAGAGAATAAGGTTGTGCCCCAAATGGCATTCTATGACCCTATTCCCTATATAATGCACACCTTTTGACCAGGGCCTACAAAGGTATTAAAGGGCATATTGTTAAACCTAAGTTGGGGCGCAACCTAAGTTCATTACTAGGCTTAGACTGTTTAAGCATGCGCAACAAGCCTCGCTAATTTGATTCCGATGCATCTGTCCGGATGCATCAAGCATGAATAGCATGCAAAGACCGCTTATTCTCCCATGTACTTTTAGGTAGACTCTCCACATGCGAGCATGCCACAAAACATTTGGAAATATCATACCAACATTCCACAAAGGACCCACATTTTTCCCTGGTGTATTATTGGTATAGGCTACAAGAGAGATATTAAATTAAATAAACCACTTTCCTAAATCAGCAAATAATTCATTTCTTGGTTTTAGGTATGTGTGACAACCTTACTAGAGTCTACCCTAGCTTTATTGACCTCTGATAGTCAATGGAACATGAAAAGGCTTCACCCTCATCAGAGAAACCAGCTAACATCCCCTTTGAGAACGAATTAAAGTATACTGTAGATGTAACATTATTGTCATCACATACGTATACCATTTCATTACCAACAGCAACATGATACATTGACTAAAGTATCATGAAAGAGCATATTATACTCTTTGGGAAGCGAGAGAGTGAAAAGTACATTATCACATAGATTGATGCTTTTTTGCACGGCATTGTTGATTAATTAATTAATTCATTCTGTATACTTCCAGCCCTTCTTTGGACACTGTGTTAACTAACTTCCAGACGAGCTTCAACGCCATACAACTTTCCTTCCGTGGCCTCCAACTGCTCTTAAATGCAAGTAAAACTAAATTCATGCTCTTCAACAGATCGCTACCAGCACCTGCCCGCCTGTCCAGTATCACTACTCTGGACGGTTCTGACTTAGAATATGTGGACATCTACAAATACCTAGGTGTCTGGTTGGACTGTAAACTCTCCTTCCAGACTCACATTAAGCATCTCCAATCCAAAATTAAATCTAGAATCGTCTTCCTATTTTGCAACAAAGCATCATTCATTCATGTTGCCAAACATACCATCGTAAAACTGACTATTCTACCGATCCTTGACTTCGGCAATGTCATTTACAAAATAGCCTCCAACACTCTACTCAGCAAATTGGATGCAGTCTATCACAGTGCCATCCATTTTGTCACCAAAGCCCCATTTACTACCCACCACTGCGACCTGTATGCTCTCGTTGGCTGGCACTTGCTTCATATTCGTCGCCAAACCCACTGGCTCCAGGTCATCTATAAGTCTTTGCTAGATAAAGCCCGGCCTTATCTCAGCTCACTGGTAACCATAGCAGCACCCACCCATAGCACGCACTCCAGCAGGCATATCTCACTGGTCACCCCCAAAGCCAATTCCTACTTTGGCTGCCTTTCCTTCCAGTTCTCTGCTACCAATGACTGGAACGAATTGAATTGCAAAAATCACTGAAGTTGGAGACTCATATCTTCCTCACTAACTTTAAGCACCAGCTGTCAGAGCAGCTCACAGATCACTGCACCTGTACATAGCCCATCTGTAAATAGCCCATCCAACTACCTCATCCAGATTTTTATCCTTTGCACCCCAGTATTTCTACTTGCACATTCATCTTCTGCACATCTATCACTCCAGTGTTTAATTGCTAAATTGTAATTATTTCACCACTATGGCCTATTTATTGCCTTACCTCCTTACCTCATTTGCACACACTGTATATAGACTTTTTTATATTGTATTATTGACTGTATGTTTGTTTATTCCATGTGTAACTCTGTGTTGTTGGTTGTGTCACACTGCTTTGCTTTATCTTGGCCATAAAGGTGAACAAAAAAAGGTGAAAAAAAACCTGGGCACAGGACAAGATACTCTTGAGAAGTACACAGCATAAAAGTTGTCAAGCGTCTACCATTCCCACTGGACATGTGATCTGAATATCAATCCAAACGAATTAAACCTATAAGTTATACCTGGCCTGGTTTGATATCTTAACAGCCATCAGCAGCTTTGAGCAGGACTTATTGCTCAGTCTTATGGCTCAACTCATCGATTCGTGTGATTAATACGCCACAGCCTCCACTGGGGAGCACCCTGTTCCCTACATGGTGCACTACTTTTGACCAGAAAAGTAGTGCACTATACAGGGAATAGGGTGCCATTTGGGACATAACCTTGGTTATCAACTGGTGCAGTGGGGTATCGATAAGGCTTTTACTGGGCAGAGTGAACATAAATCACCTATTTTGAAATAAATGGGGTTGAGATGCAACAAAGAGATAGTGCTTGTATGATGTATTAGGGATTTTAAAGCTCTTGATTATTCATGGCCATACATACAATGCATGTTATTGAGACAGCAGCAGGTTCAGGGTTTAGGGTGAGCGGAGAGGAACACGCTGTATCATCAGGAGATAAACAACACTCGCCATAACCTCAGAGTGGAGTATGGAAATGTGTGTGCATATGACTCATCGTCTAATAATGATGCCCTTGCCATGGTTTACCCTTCATAGAAGTCACACAACATTTGACATTTTAGTCATTTAGTAGACACTCTTATTTAGAGTGACTTACAGGAGCAATTTGTGTTAAGTGCCTTGCTAAAGGGCACAGACAGATGTTTCACCCAGTCGGCTGGGGCATTCGAACCAGCGACCTTTCAGTTACTGGCCCAGCACTTTTAACCGCTAGGCTACCTGCTGCTCCTAGAAGAAGAAAGTTCTCTCTTAGAGTGGAAGAGGAAGATGGCCACATGGGAAGTGTGTGTAAATCTTAAATGTTGCCAGTCGGCTTGCCTGGCCGGCGGTAACTGCTGCTACTGAGACCTTATGTAGTCTGCGACCTGGTCAAACGTAGTGCACTATAAATTAATTAGGGGGTCATTTAGGACGCATCCTATCTCTCAGGATGCAATGGACACAAGCATAGATTAGACTTAATCTCTACCAATACAGCAGCAATGATGTCTTGTCATCTAGAGAGGGGATGAGCGACCAGTGATGTTACTCAAATAAGTCCTTAATTTCAGGTTCACAGAGCATTGCCAACACCACAGACTCATATCACACGCTAAGTCAAAGTGTGGCTTCAAGCAGGGCTAGGCCAACCAAATATGATGTTAGGCCAACCAAACATGATGCTAGGCCAACTACACATGATTTATTCCAGGATGGAAGGTGGAGAGAGGTGATGTGAGAGGTGATTGACTCCTGTCTGTGGTGGATGGATGGCTTGTTGTTAATCCACTGGAGTGTTCACAATCATCCATGATGTCCCCTGAGACAAAAACAACTACTCCGTTCTACTGTAGCATGTAGCCTAGATCGATGCTTCTGGTGACATGGGAGTATCTCTCTGCTGTCCTTCCGTTCGACGAAGATCCCTCCAAAGGGATTTCCTCCCTCTCTGTTCCATTTTCATTTTAGAGCAGAGTGTACCTGTAGCACAGATCCTCATGAGACATGAACATCTCTGGATCAACTACAGTACTGTTGGCACTTTGAATAATAGGCTTCGGCACCCTATTCCCTAAATAGAGCACTACTTGTGACCAGGCTTTGGTCAAAGGTAGTGCACTATTTTGGGATAGGCTGACATTCGGGACACAGCCCTGATGCTAGTACTGTAGTATTCCCTTTGTTAATGAAAAGACCTCCCATAAGACCTTTCATAAGGCCTGCCCATTCATTCCCCTTCACATACAGATGTAGGGGCTTAATTTGATCACTCTGTTGCAGGAGAGCTTTCCGGCAATGCAGGAAATGTTAAACGTGTAGTGCATTTGAGGTTTTAAAAGGATTCTGAGGTTTGTAATTTCCACTTGTATAAATTATAATCCACAAAATAATACAAATTTCCTCTTGCTGCAGGATTATTTCCCTGCTGTAGAAAACTGTCTCAAAGTAAGATCTTACATCTGTAGATAGGATAAATTAAATAGGACTGCCATTCTCTTAGATTAACCTTTTAATGGTAGGTTTAACTGTAAAAAAGGATGTCGCTATCCCCCACACTGACTCATATTCATTCTGGTAACGACTGTAGCACTCTTTTCACTTCAGTAAACTGGAGATATGACCTTACAAATGAACTGACTGTGGTTGGAAAATGTGCAACCTTCCTCCTTGTACCTTGTAGGCTATGTACTGTAGCATAATTAGAAATGCAGCTACATGTGTGAAAATAATCCCCTGGCGAGCAGCAGCCTTTGCAGGACCACATACTATCAGAATGATATGAATGTTAAAGAGTAATGTACTTCAACTTGGTCCTGGTGGTGAGTATTGGAACATGATCATGAGCCTTCCGAACTACCACTTTCATTAGTCCAAGAGCATCTGTCTCATCATGGAATCCTAATTCCATTAACGACTCGAGAGAACCTTGTAAGAAATCATGTTCATCAGCATATCCTGATGTGTTCCATTAAAAATTAATAGAAAAAGGATAGAAATGAAAGGATAGAAAACCACGAAACATCTAAGTCTAGTCAAATGGTACACTGGTATATACCTATATAAAACTGAATTTGAACTATATCAAAATATATCTACCTTATTACTCTGAATTCAGTATTGTACTGTTGATTGAATGTTTGAGCCGGTGTATTCTTGTTTTTGGATTTACTCTGACTGGCAACATTTGCTTTGGCAAGGATACCGCGTGTGTTATATAAAACAGAAACATTCTGTACAGAGTACTCTGGGTTCATACAGCAACCGTCATAAAATATTGAACAAGTGAACAAGAAGCTATTGATGCATTTCCTCTGGGGTTGTGTGGTTGAGGAAAGCGTAGAAGGATTTTGTTCTGTTTTCTATTTCATTGCTTTGTAAATTGATTTCACCTGTATTGTGTCCATTCTCAGCTTTGAGGACTTCTCTGGTAATCTAGCTCAGGTCAGTGTATTATTAAAGTACACCAGAAGCTGGCCTCAATTTCACATAGCTTTAAAGGTCAAACACTATTTAGAACAAACCATGGTTGTGTCCCAAATGACACCATATTGCTATTCCTTACATAGGGCACTACTTTTGACCAAAGCCCTTTTTAGTGCACTATAAAGGGAATAGGGTGCCCTTTTGGATTCAGCTCATCTCCTGGTGTGGTCTGTCTATAGCAACTCTCAGTTTGGACAGTTCAGCTAGGTTAACCCCCGACTTCGCATTCTGTCCACCCACAGTAGACAACCTCACTGTCAGAATGGTAAGGCATGTTTTGCCTCGCCATAGAGAGAAGAAATGTGGCAATTCAAGAATAAGTCCTTAATTTCCTAAATTGACTTCATTCTGCTCCAGCCACAGTCATATGATTGTGTATTTAAACTCTGGTGTTACACTGAATACAAAAACAGGCACGCACGCACACACAAACATTCAATTTAATAAATGGATGTCATGGCCATATTCTAATTCCCAATTCTATGGGCATGACTCCACTTCTTTTTTTTTGTTTTACTCTGTTTATTAAGTTTTACACACACACACACACACACACACACACACACACACACACACACACACACAGACAAGACAAAGCAATATAAATAATATACTCAACTAGAAAAAAAATACAAATAAAAAAACAAATAAAAAAATAGCTTTAAAGATACCATACTTTAGACAAGTTAAACACACCAGGCAGAAGGCTACACAGGTTAAAGGGCAATATATAGTATAGGGACAGAGCAAACACCTCACCATTGTTCCTGTAAACAGTCAAGGGATAAGGGTGGAGAAATGCAACCACTCACAGAGAGTCATGGCCACAGACCAACCACCCACTGGACCAAAAATAAAGTTTACAATGCTTTAAAATAAATGTAAAAAAAGAATAGAATGATTATTCATGTAGGCGTGAACAAAGTGTAAAAATAACTGGGAAAAACAAGCTCACACTTCAGTCTCTGCCCGGGCAAGATGAACAAGGCATCTGCGGATCACAATCAATAAGCACATGGACCTTAATGCCCCCCAGCAAAAACACAGAGAGAAGCTCCTCCAACCCTTAAGTCACAGGCTTATTTTCATATTAATTGATGACTCCACTTCTATCAGAGATTCTCAAGCATATATATATATAAATGACATGTATTCATGTATGGTTCATTTCATTAGTATAATTTAAAGGGTGACTACCTTTAAAAAACAATGAATCCCTTTGAAAACGGCCTGTATGGCATCGATACAAGTCAGAAACAGTTATTCTAGTGTCAAAATTGATTGAACATTTTAAATAGGATAATTTTGGTCATAAAGTCAGTCTGGTCTAAAACTGGGTTTAGAACATCCGTGCGTCACAACAGTTAAATTAAGGTTGGGTTTTGATTTGACGATGTCCATTTGCCCACTAACATGGGGTGAACAGCTGCGGAGGTTGTGCTCTATCCAATAGCATAGACAGTGAGACAGAACAGCTCAGCAGCTCTGACTTTGTTTACATAAGACATGTAGACGTAGATTTTGTTACTTGAGAAATACTGCACCAAAAACCTTAGTTAGATGTAAAATTGTGCAACTAAAACATGCATCAGCAAAAACATCAAAATGAATGGCAGATTTCTTGAGTTATCTTAGATTCATTCTGAGGAGCTTGAAGAAGTGTCTCATGGGGGACAAACATCATTAACCAAACTGAATCGGTCAGAAAACACACCAAGACTGATATCACTTTTTTTTTTAAAGAGCAACAGAAGAGCACATGTGCCAATCAGCATGTTTTGGTGGCTCTTTACCAACTAAGACCCAAAGTAGTACGAAGGAGATAAAGAAAGGAAATCCATCCGTTACAGACACAAGGATTTCATTCATTTCATCAGTATGACAACAACAAAAAACCAGACGATTGTATTATAGAGTTTTTGGTTTGTTATATGTATCCTGTGTTGTGGAATAGATACAAATCCTGGGTCATTAAGACCAGACTTTGGATTATTGTAAGACTGAGATGAATTGAACCCTTAACATGGCTCCCCGAGAGCGTTCCAGAATCTACCCGAAACATCGCAGGAAAATACTTCTAAAATACCTCCATAAACTTGAATCATTAATGCAGCTGTCTAGACAGAGACTATGGAGAACAAATACATGGACTAGGTTGTTTCTCTACCTTTAAAATAAGTCTCTGGTGAGTTTTAGTGGCAATACAGTCATTCTTTGTAGGTCTTTGAGTGTATAGACATCTGTCCTTGATAGCTAGGGTGAATGTGTGATGTGAATACAAAAAAGTATGAATAGACTCATGTAGCCTATACTAAAAGCAGACATGAAATTGTTCCATTGAATATTGAAGGTTAAAGTCAGTATTTGAAAAGAGATGCTATTCTATTCTGCAGTAAAGCAAAAATATTTATTGAACTGAACTACCAAACCAGACAGTCAAGAGCAAATGTAGCCAATACTGAGATCATAACTCCCAATACAGTTGGAACTCAGTTATCATCACTATCAAGTCCAACAGACTCCCTAGAATCACAGTCAGTCAATCCTGACAGTCATTTTCCATTACCGCTTGAAATTTGTGACTTGTGTTCTCATTTCAGGGCTACCGACCATCAACAGAACAGTTCCAGTATAGCAGACCAGATACTGGAGGTGTCCTAAACAGCCCTGGTCAAAAGAAGTGTCATATAAAAGGAAATAGGCTGCCATTTGGGACAAAGATCCTGAGAGCATGATGAGTTAGGAGAATGGAATACAAGGCTCTCCTGTCATATCCTCTCCATCTCTCCTCTGTTGGTGCATGGTGGATTAGGTAGGCTGTGTTGGATCCAGTGGGCGAGGAGTCTTGTCCGTCCCTGACTGGCACTCCGATAAGCTCTGAAGCTGACGTTGTGGGGAGGGAGAGGAGAAGATGGGAGAGGAGAGGAGAGGAGAGGAGATACATCGACAGATACACCATCCTCAGTGTAATTCATAACTTCACCATGATCAAAGGGATATTCAATGTCTGCTTGAATATTCTATATACCAATAGGTGCCCTTCTTTGCGAGGCATTGGTAAACTTCCCTGGTCTTTTGGTTGAACCTGTGGTCGAAATTCATTGCTCGATTGAGGGACTTTACTGATAAATGTGTAAGGTACAGAGCTGAGGCAGTCATTCAAAAAGCATGTTAAACACTATTATTGCACACAGAGTGAGTCCATGCAATTTATTATGTGACTTGTTAATCACATTTTTACTCCTGAACTTATTTAGACTTGACATAACAAAGGGGTTGAATATTTATTGACTCAAGACATTTCAGCTAGAGGTCGACCGATTAATCGGAATGGCCGATTAATTGGGGCCGATTTCAAGTTTTCATAACAATCGGAAATCGGTATTTCTGGGCACCGATTTTGCCGATTTTTAAATTATTTTTTATACCTTTATTTAACTAGGCAAGTCAGTTAAAGAACACATTCTTATTTTCAATGACGGCCTAGGAACGGTGGGTTAACTGCCTTGTTCAGGGGCAGAACGACAGATTTTCACCTTGTCAGCTCGGGGGATCCAATCTTGCAACCTTACAGTTAACTAGACCAACGCTCTAATTCCCCGCCTCTCATTGCACTCCACAAGGAGCCTGCCTGTTACGCGAATGCAGTAGAAGCCAAGGTAAGTTGCTAGTTAGCATTAAACTTATCTTACAAAAAACAATCAATCATAATCACTAGTTATAACTACACATGGTTGATGACATTACTAGTTTATCTAGCGTGTCCTGCGTTGCATATAATCGATGCAACGCTGGGGGATGATTTAACAAAAGCGCATTTGCGAAAAAAGCACAATCGTTGGACGACTGTACCTAACCATAAACACCAATGCCTTTCTTAAAATCAGTACACAGAAGTATATATATTTTTACATCTGCATATTTAGCTAAAATAAATCCAGGTTAGCAGGCAATATTAACCAGGTGAAATTGTGTCATTTCTCTTGCGTTCATTGCACGCAGAGTCAGGGTATATGCAACAGTTTGGGCAGCCTGGCTCATTGCTAACTAATTTGCCAGAGCTTTACGTAATTATGACATGACATTGAAGGTTGTGCAATGTAACAAGAATATTTAGACTTAGGGATGCCACCCGTTAGATAAAATACAGAACGGTTCTGTATTTCACTGAAATAATAATAATTTTGAAATTATAGTTTCCGGATTCGACCATATTAATGACCAAAGGCTCGTATTTCTGTGCGTTATTATGTTATAATTAAGTCTATGAGCAGTAGAGCAGTCTGACTGACCGAGCAGCACTTTTGTGTGTTTTGCCAGCAGCTCTTCGCAAGCACAGCGCTGTTTATGACTTCAAGCCTATCAGCCTAATGGCTGGTGTAACTGATGTGAAATGGCTAGCTAGTTAGCTGGGTGTGCGCTAATAGCGTTTCAAATGTCACTCGCTCTGAGACTTGGAGTAGTTATTCCCCTTGCTCTGCAAGGGCCACTGCTTTTGTGGAGCGATGGGTAACGCTACTTCGAGTGTGGCTGTTGTCGTTGTGTTCCTGGTTCGAGCCCAGGTAGGGGCGAGGAGAGGGAGGGAAGCTATACTGTTACACTGGCAATACTATAGTGCCTATAAGAACATCCAATAGTTAAAGGTATATGAAATACAAATGGTATAGAGAGAAATAGTCCTATAAATACTATATTAACTACAACCTAAAACCTCTTACCTTGGAATATTGAAGTCTCATGTTAAAAGGAACCACCAACTTTCTTATGTTCTCATGTTCTGAGCAAGGAACTCAAACATTAGCTTTTTTACATGGCACTGTCACGCCCTGACCGTAGATTACTTTCTATGTTTCTATTTTTGTTTGGTCAGGGTGTGATTTGGATAGGCATTCTATGTTTGTATGTATAGGTTTTTGTATTTCTATGTTTCGGCCGAGTATGGTTCTCAATCAGGGACAGCTGTCTATCGTTGTCTCTGATTGGGAATCATACTAGGTAACCTGTTTTTCCACTTTTAGGTGTGGGTAGTTGTATTTCTATTTAGTGTTTGTTTCACCTTGCAGGACTGTTTTGGGTTTTCCTTTTGTTATTTTTGTATTCAGTGTTCAGTTCCTTATAATAAAGATGAACACGTATCCCGCTGCATTTTGCTCTGACGATTCCTCTTCTTCTGATGAAAGCCGTTACAGAACTACCCACCACAAACGGACCAAGCAGAGAGGTAACAGGGAGCAGAGAGTGTTGGACTCATGGACATGGGAGGAGATATTGGAACGGGGGGAACACGGGGAGATTGGCGGAGTCAGGCGAGAGACCTGAGCCAACTCCCCGTGCTTACCGGAGGCAGCGTGGTACTGGTCAGGCACCGTGTTATGCGATGAAGCGCATGGTGTCTCCAGTGCGCGTTCATAGCCCGGAGTGCTATATGCCAGCCCCCCGCAAGTGCCATGCGAGAGTGGGCATCCAGCCAGGGCGGATTGTGCCAGCTCAGCTCATTTGGTCTCCGGTGTGCCGTTTTGGTCAAGGGTATCCTGCGCCGGCAGTTCGCCCTATGCCTGCGCTCCGCCCTATGCCTGCGCTCCGCCCGTGCCGGGCGAATGTGGGCATTGAGCCTCAGGGAGAGGTGCAATTGGTATGCACCAGATCTCCAGTGCTCCCCCACAGCCCGGTTCAACCTGTGCCTGCACTCTGGAGGGACCGGGCTAAAGTGGTCATCCAGCCTGGAAGAGTGGTGCCAAGGCTGCGCACCAGAGCTCCAGTGCTCCCCCACAGCCCGGTTCATCCGGTGCCTCCTCCACGCACCAGGCCTCCCGTAGGTCTCCCCAGCCTGGTGGGCCCTGTGGCAGCTCCACGCACCAGGCTGTCTCTCCGTCTCCTCCCTCAAGGTTCACCCTCCAGTCCGGAGCTGCCAGAGCCTCCCTCTAGTCCGGAGCTGCCAGAGCCTCCCTCTAGTCCGGAGCTGCCAGAGCCTCCCTCTAGTCCGGAGCTGCCAGAGCCTCCCTCCAGTCCGGAGCTGCCAGAGCCTCCCTCCAGTCCGGAGCTGCCAGAGTCTCCCTTCAGTCCAGAGCCTCCCTCTAGTCCGGAGCTTCCAGAGCCTCCCTCTAGTCCGGAGCTGCCAGAGCCTCCCTCTAGTCCGGAGCTGCCAGAGTCTCCCTTCAGTCCAGAGTCTCCCTTCAGTCCAGAGGCGCTAGAGGCGCCCTTCAATCCAGAGGTGTCACTCACTCCAGACTCGACCATCAGTCCAGTGGCGTCCTCCAGTCCAGGGTTGGCGGTGAGGGTTCCCGCTCTACATGCATTAACCAAGTGGGCCGAGACAGAAGTGGAGCGGGGTCCACGTACCTCACCAGAGCCGCAGAGTAATGCCCACCCCGACCCTCCCCTATAGGTTCAGGTTTTGAGGCCGGAGTCCGCACCTTTGGGGGGGGTTACTGTCACGCCCTGACTGTAGATTGCTTTGTATGTTTCTATTTTTGTTTGGTCAGGGTGTGATTTGGATAGGCATTCTATGTTTGTATGTCTAGATTTTTGTATTTTCCTATGTTCCGGCCGGGTATGGTTCTCAATCAGGGACAGCTGTCTATCGTTGTCTCTAATTGGGAATCATACTTAGGTAGCCTGTTTTTCCACTTTTAGGTGTGGGTAGTTGTATTTCTGTTTAGTGTTTGTTTCACCTTGCAGGACTGTTTCGGGTTTTCCTTTTGTTATTTTTGTATTCAGTGTTCAGTTCCTTATAATAAAGGTAAACACGTATCCCGCTGCATTTTGTTCTGACAATTCCTCTTCTTCCGATGAAAGCCGTTACAGGCACATATTGCACTTTTACTACTCCAACACTTTGTTTTTGCATTATTTAAACCAAATTGAACATGTTTCATTATTTATTTGAGGCTAAATTGATTTTTATTGTATTATATTAAGTTAAAATAAGTGTTCATTCAGTATCGTAATTGTTATTATTACAAATTTTAATTACAAATTTAAAAAAATTAAAAATCGTTATTGGCTTTTTTGGTCCTCCAATAATCGGTATCGGCGTTGAAAAAAATCATAATCGGTCGACCTCTAATTTCAGCTTTTCATTTAGAAAAACATGATTCCTGTCACTTTCTGACCATAGTTCTTTTGTGTTTTCTTTGTTTTAGTGTTGGTCAGGACGTGAGCTGAGTGGGCATTCTTTGTTGTGCGTCTAGTTTTCCCATTTCTATGTTTGGCCTGATATGGTTCTCAATCAGAGGCAGGTGTTAGTCATTGTCTCTGATTGGGAACCATATTTAGGTAGCCTGTTTTGTGTTGGGTTTTGTGGGTGGTTGTCTTCTGTCTTTGTGTCTATGCACCAGATTGGACTGTTTCGGTTTTTCAAATTTTGTTGTTTTGTATTTTGTAGTGTTCACGTTTATTGTCTTTATTAAACATGTTGAACACTAACCACGCTGCGCTTTTGTCCGAATTGTCGTCCACAGAAGAAAACCGTTACAATTCCACTTTGACATTATGGGGTATTATGTGTAGGCCAGTGACAAAAGAAACTCAATTTAATCAATTTTAAATTCAGGCTGTAACACAACAAAATGTGGAAAATGTCAAGGGGTTTGAATACTTTCTGAAGGCACTGTAGGTCTGTCACAATCTGTTCAGACTATGTTTTAAAATGTAAACCACTAGATAGGTACCGTACTAGGCAGGGGCACAACTTTCACTGGGGATGGGGACATGTCCCCCCCTCACATTCTGAAATTGCATTTTTGTCCCGCACAGTTTTATCATTGGAATGTAATACAAAACGAATGCAACTGTGTGCTTTAGGACCATGCAAACGCATGTTGACGGGTAGGCTTTTTGGACTGAAAATCCGACTGGATAAAAAATAATAACAATTATGTCCCCCCACTTCTAAAACTAAAGATGCGCCCCTAGTACTAGGTAGGTTTGTCACAGTCTGTTAAGGCTATGTTTTAAAATGTAATCAATGAGGAGTAGTAGTCAAAAAACAATGAGTTTGTGATTTAGATTGTATAGTTGAGAAACAAACTGTGTAATATATATTACATTATATATTAAGAGACCAGAGAGGTCACTGAGGTGGGAGAGGAGAATGCTAAAGATCGAACATCTTGACAAGATGGACTTTGTGGTGGTCATTTTAATTTTTCATGAGGCAGACCGAGCTTGATCCCTGAAAGCAGAAACTGTGAAGGAAGATCCAAGAGAAGAAGAATATCTGATACTACACCAATCAATATTTTCACTGAGAACTGAAAAGCTCTCTTGACAAGAGAGCTTTTTCCTCACAGATTAGATATGGAGATTTGTCTCCCACCTTTACCATGAATTAGAATTTCTGACTCCACCAGCATACACATACAGGTATTATAGCAAGACATTTTTTGGGCCCCTGTGCCTCGACACAATCCTGTCTCAGAGCTCTACGGGCAAATCCGTCGACCTCATGGCTTGGTTTTTATTCTGACATGCACTGTCAACTGGGGGACCTTAAATAGACAGGTGTGTGTCTTTCTAAATCTTGAACTCCAATCAAGTTGTAGAAACATCCCAAGGATGATCAATGGGAGAAGGATGCACCTGAGCTCAATTTTGAGTCTCAGAGCAAAGGGTCTGGATACTTACATAAATAAGGTATTTCTGTTTTTCTAAAAACCTGTTTTCACTTTGTCATGATGGGGTATTGTGTGTAGATTGATGAGGAAACCATTTATTTAATACATTTTAGAACAAGGCTGTAACGTAACAAAATGTGGAAAACGGGAAGGGGTCTGAATAATTTCTGAATGCGCTGTATCTCACTGAGTTTCTACTGTCCTCAAGCTTTAGCTGTGGTCCAGAAATACAAATCTGCCCCGAGAGAGAGAGAGAGAGAGAGAGAGAGAGAGAGAGAGAGAGAGAGAGAGAGAGAGAGAGAGAGAGAGAGAGAGAGAGAGAGAGAGAGAGGAGAGAGAGAGAGAGAGAGAGAGAGAGAGAGAGAGAGAGAGAGAGAGAGAGAGAGAGTAAAGAGAGAGGGGAGAGAGAGAGAGTAAAGAGAGAGAGAGAGAGAGGGGTAAAGAGAGAGAGAGAGAAATGGGTAAAAGAGAGAGAGAGAGAGGGAGAGAGAGAGAGAGAGAGAGGGTAGAGAGAGAGAGAGAGAGAGTAAAGAGAGAGAGAGAGAGAGGGGTAAAGAGAGAGAGAGAGAGAGAGGGGAGAGAGAGAGAGAGAGGGAGAGAGAGAGAGAGAGAGAGAGAGAGAGAGAGAGAGAGAGAGAGAGAGAGACCTATTCTTGGAATTAAACTCCACAGCCACCGGCATTACAGGGGCAGAGCATAATATGTTTCCTTCCATTATGTTTTATTTATGCCAGGCACAATAGATTACCAATTGAGGAGGGATTCAATGCCTCGTCATTGAAAGAGTGAGAGAATTGGTGGGTGCATTACAGAATCCATTAAGTTCACCCCCGGCTTACACAAAGCCACAGCACCATCAGCAAGTTATGGTTACCTGCTGTCACTCCGAGTGGCACATATCCTGCCTATGATAAGGCAGCTGGGCTGGCGGAGAACAACAGGCGACCCAGATTACATTAACATGATAAATTGGAGGCTGGAACAATGAATACACTTGGAATAAGACATTTTCACCAAGTTTTACTGTGATTTGTCACTGTCATGGAAATAAGTCAGGATTTCTCTCTGCTCTTTTGAAGTGAGGCTGTTAGACAGAGAGAGAGAGAGAGAGAGAGAGAGAGAGAGAGAGAGAGAGAGAGAGAGAGAGAGAGAGAGAGAGAGAGGCGAGATTGAATATAACAAAAGAGGAACTGTATAAATACCATGACATTTCACCACAGCGGGAAAGAGAGAGCACAATTTGAGGTGCAAACGGACAGGATTCATGAAGTAATTTCTGTAGTTAGCTAGATGGACTATACATCTAATTACTTAGGCTACATCATAGCCTAATCCTTTGAATGTAGTTTCTATTTTACTCTGTTTATCGCTTGACTACCACATCTAATGGTATCCACATGTAGTCATCTCTAAGATTCCTGGTCACACAATAAAATCGTTGTCTTGAGACTACCGCTTTTTGATAACCTACCATTTTCATTGAGTTGTTAGTCCGTTTATTTTGTGGTTGACTAAACCTTGAGGACAGTGTTTTTTTTTCTTCCTCTCTGCGTTCTGCCTTTAATGGGAGGAAGTGGTAAATAACACACTGTGAATGGGTCTTAATGGACATCTAAGTGCTCGGCCAATAAAGTAAAACCTCCATTACCTCTTCAATAATGCACCATATACTCAGCTCTCTTTAGTACCTTTTCGAAGCACATTTTTATTTATTTTATTTAACCTTTATTTTTGACGGGCTGTCATGCTGAGACCAAGGTATATTTTACAGATGAGCCCTGTAATTACACAAAATATACATATCAATACACTATGAAAAGCAAAACAGAGATATAACATACTATCATAGAAAACAAACACATTCTTCAATTAAAAGGTTCTCAATAAGCCGTCTGATTTGGGGTTCT
The DNA here is from genome assembly GCF_023373465.1 of Oncorhynchus keta. Taxonomy (NCBI): domain Eukaryota; kingdom Metazoa; phylum Chordata; class Actinopteri; order Salmoniformes; family Salmonidae; genus Oncorhynchus; species Oncorhynchus keta. Next base: position 25,122,990 of record NC_068435.1, on the reverse strand, counting down.
GGCATCTGGAGGCTCATCGGGCATTTTATTTGGCCCTCTAAATTTACTCAGCCCCCCCCCCCCCACCAGCAAATTACATTTACATTACATTTACAAGCAAATCAGCTCCAAGTGATTTTAATTTTGGAAGTCTGTTCCAAACTATCTGTTCCAGAGATATATGTGATCGTGTACCGTGGTTTACACTCTACAAATGATTTGTAATTATGTTCCGGCCCCCTGACCATCCACTCAAGAAGAAATCGTTCCGCGGTTGAATCTAGTTCATAATCCCAAATCATCCAATTCTAGAGAGTTTTGGAGATTATTCGACAAGGTGCAAAAAAACTAAAAATAGGTTTAAAAGTGATCTCCAGAGTTAGCCATCCCTGAGACTGGGTCTGGTAGCTCGTACGTCTGTAGGTTGACAATGAAGTAAGGTATGGCGGACATTTTTGCAAGCGTGCTTTATAAACCAAATGAGTGCAATGCATCGATCTAGGAGACTTCAACGTGGCCAGCCTACATTCTGATACAGAAACCAGCGATGTGTACTGAACCTATCACCCGCTGCGATAAACTGCGCCCAAAGACAATATACAGTGGCAGCTGCATTCATATAGACGATATCGGAATCATCTATAACAAGTATGAATGTTGACTGAATTATTTGCTTCCTGCTATTTAACAAAAGGCATAACCTATTCCTATAAAGCAATCCACGAGTATTATTTTGCGGCACAGTCGATAGATAGCGCGCCGGACCTCGGGCTCGAAGGTTGAGGGTTTGAGACCTGCTCCTTGCTGTTTCATTACAATACTTTTTGAAAGATATCTCCCAGGATATTTATAACCGGGACACGATCAATGTGGGCACCAATGTACATATGCATAAATCACCAGATGCATTTTTTGATATCAACATACATCATCATAGAGTCCTTGGCCTTTTCTCTTCTTTTTAAAATAGAGTCAAAGTGACAGACATCCGCAGCCTTCAGTGCAGTAATATTGTGCCTGCTCCTCAAAGCCCAACAATCATTCTAAATGTTTGCTCTCTGTCATCTTTGAGAGTTATTCCCCTATTTCCTTCTCCAGGCAAGGTTCAGGGCTGTGCAGAGGAATGAGCAGAAGTTTGCATCTTAAGCCTTCATGAATATTTAATTGCAACACATGCTAGCGCGATCTCAGCACCACTTTGCAACCGGGATCTAATGGCTGCCTGCTCGTTTGGTCGGAGAATATGACGCAAGTACCAGACGACACCGTCTGCTCTGCAAAACTGTACAAGTGTTGTTTTTTTAAACACACAGGAACACACAGTCACAGAGGGCAGAAACAGAGTTGTTCATAAGATCGATATCCTATTCTTGGTCAATTGCACACACCCCCCTTTTTGCTTTTTCTACTCATACCAGTGGAGAGTGTGCCCGATGAAGAGCGTATTGCAATCCTACACTGGGTTATTCTACCTAAACAAGAAAAGGTACCAATAGAGGGAGGTAGCCTATCTTTAGTATGAGCGGTTTATGAAGATATCTTAACTCTGCCTGCAAACCTTCCTTGCAGATAATAAAATGATGATTACCTCTTAAGGGGGGGTTGAGTTTCTATAATACTTGGGTGAAGGAAGAGACCTAAATGCTCATCAAAGGTAGAGACTAGAGTCAAAATAATTCACACTTTTTGCAATAAGCTTGCATTCTTTTAACATGCTAAAAGAAAGATGTAGGATCTAAATTTGATCACTCTTTTGTTGCTGATAATTTTGCTGCGCATCAGCTTCGTGATTTACATAAATTCACTGAAAGTCCACACTAACACATGGTTATTTTAACAGTATTGCACTTTTCATGTAGCCTACTAATAGCCTAAGCACCGAGCAAGCAACATTATGGACTAAACGTAAAAAATAAAAATCCGCAATGAGTGTACAAAACATTAGGAACTCTCTCCTCCAGGTGAAAAGTATGGTCCCTTATTGATGTCACTAGTTAAATCCAATTAAATCAGTGTAGATGAAGGGGAGGAAACAGGTTAAAGAAGGATGTTTAAGCCTTAAGACAATTGAAACAGGGATTGTGTATGTGTGCCATTCAGAGGGTGAAGGGGCAAGAGAAAAGATTTAAGTGCCTTTGAACGGGGTATGGTAGTAGGTGCCAGGCGCACCGGTTTGAGTGAGTCATGAAGTGCAACGTTGCTGGATTTTTCACACAGCATTTTCTTGTGTGTATCAAGAATGGTCCACCACCCAAAGGACGCCCAGCCCAAATATTAGGAAGGTCTTCTTAATGTTTTGTACACTAAGTGTAGGTCAAATAAAGCTCCATTTAATTATGAAACTGATACTAAGTAATCTGCCTCTGAAGACCTTACTATTTCAGATGTGAGAGATAACCATGTCATGTGTTGATAATCATGAGGAGTATAGGCTATAGCCTCAGCTTAGCCTCAGCTTAGATAACATATATATTATTATTATTATTATTAGGACAGCATACATAAAGCCCTCAGCAAATTGCAGTACTTTGTGTGATTATACTATGAACCATTACAACCCCCTTGGGTTGTGCCATGGCGGAGATCTTTGTGGGCTATACTCGGCCTTGTCCCAGGATGGTAAGTTGGTGGTTGAAGATATCCCTCTAGTGGTGTGGGGGCTGTGCTTTGGCAAAGTGGGTGGGGTTATATCGTTTCTGTTTGGCCCTGTCCCGGGGTATCATCAGATGGGGCCACAGTTCCTCCTGACCCCTCCTGTCTCAGCCTCCAGTATTTATGCTGCAATAGTCTATGTGTCGGGGGTCTAGGGTCAGTTTGTTATATCTGGAGCACTTCTCCTGTCTTATCCGGTGTCCTGTGTGAATTTAAGTATGCTCTCTCTAATTCTCTCTTTCTTTCTCTCTCGGAGGACCTGAGCCCTAGGGCTATGCCTCAGGACTATCTGGCATGATGACTCCTTGCTGTCCCCAGCCCACCTGGCCGTGCTGCTGCTCCAGTTTCAACTGTTCTGCCTGCAGCTATGGAACCCTGACCTGTTCACCGGACGTGCCACCTGCTGTTTTCAACTCTCTAGAGACAGCAGGAGCGGTAGAGATACTCTTAATGATCGGCTATGAAAAGCCAACTGACATTTACTCCTGAGGTGCTGACTTGCTGCACCCTCGACAACTACTGTGATTATTATTATTTGACCATGCTGGTCATTTATGAACATTTGAACATCTTGGCCTTATTCTGTTATAATCTCTACCCGGCATCGCCAGATTAGGACTGGCCACCCCTCATAGCCTGGTTCCTCTCTAGGTTTCTGCCTAGGTTTTGGCCTTTCTAGGGAGTTTTCCCTATCCACCGTGCTTCTACACCTGCATTGCTTGCTGTTTGGGGTTTTAGGCTGGGTTTCTGTACAGCATTTTGAGATATCAGCTGATGTAAGAAGGGCTATATAAATACATTTGATTTGATTATTTGCAAACCATGCTGTTAGTTAAAGTACAGACTGAGACTGAAGCACCATGGGGACCATGCTGTCTATGGAGTTGGGGAATTGAATGATATCATTTAACTGACTTCTAATACAAGTATTCAAATGTATCTCATAAGACCTCTGTCCAAGGCTCAAAGCCATCTCCATGTCACGACTAGGACAAGTAGCATAATCTGACCCTCACACACATATGAACACGAACCGAACATGTGTGCTCGCATACGCCCTTAAAAGACCTTCAGGTGAAAATCAGCAATAGAACTGTTTGTCCATTTTGAGATGCCATAGTCAGTATACTTCCTCATAATTGTCCGAATGAATCGAAGATAACTCAAGAAATCTGCCATTAATGTTGACGTTTTTGCCGAGATCTTAGTCCAGCAATTTTACATCTAACTAAGATGTTTGGTGCAGAATTTCTCATAACATCTTTTTGCATGAAAACGAGTCATCTCTCATTGAATGACAACAGACTTCATTGAAGAATCTCTACTGTTGACCAATCACCAACGGAGGGGCATAGACTTCAGGTTATTGTTTGTCTGAACAACCAGAAAAACGCTTACCGAAGTCCAAAATGAACAAACACGTCACAAATTGTCGTCATAATACACAATATGCACAAACTCTTCCAAACTGTTTCGGCTGGGAAGCATGCGGACGCCTTCACTCTCACTCTCACATACATCCCAACCAGACAGCCCTGCATACAGGTTTCCAGGAATCATTTCACTGCTTATATGTTTCCAGGAATCATTTAACTGCTTACAGGTTTCCAGGAATCATTTCACTGCTTACAGGTTTCCAGGAATCATTTCACTGCTTACAGGTTTCCAGGAATCATTTCACTGCTTACAGGTTTCCAGGAATCATTTCACTGCTTACAGGTTTCCAGGAATCATTTCACTGCTTACAGGTTTCCAGGAATCATTTCACTGCTTACAGGTTTCCAGGAATCATTTCACTGCTTATATGTTTCCAGGAATCATTTCACTGCTTATATGTTTCCAGGAATCATTTCACTGCTTATATGTTTCCAGGAATCATTTCACTGCTTACAGGTTTCCAGGAATCATTTCACTGCTTACAGGTTTCCAGGAATCATTTCACTGCTTACAGGTTTCCAGGAATCATTTCACTGCTTACAGGTTTCCAGGAATCATTTCACTGCTTACAGGTTTCCAGGAATCATTTCACTGCTTACAGGTTTCCAGGAATCATTTCACTGCTTACAGGTTTCCAGGAATCATTTCACTGCTCCTCTAGACCAACCGTGAAGTGTTTCTAATTAGTTTATCAATTACAATTTTGTTGATAATGGATGTACCTATAGCATATGTTAAAAGCATAGCCAGCTATGTGTCTTCTTTTTTTGTTGTCCCCCTAGTCTGGGCCTCCTTCCAAGCATAATGGGGCGACAAGCAAACATCTGCAGCAGATACAGTAGACTCAGACCTCCAGCACCACGCCCACGCAGAACATAACATGCCTTATTGCTGGCTGTCCTTGGTAATGTATGAATACAATACTGAGTCTCTATCTGAGATCAGGTAGAAGTCCACTGGGAGGGACATGTATCCCCGTCTGACATTGCTTTTCCCACTGGTCAATTTAGGTCGCATATGATGCCATCAAGCCACCACATCCCTAAGCTCATTGCACAGTAATGGGGTTGAAGCACTTTGCTGCACCACTCTAACCCCAATGGTGCTTTTACCTGTGTCTGTGTATCTCCTGGAAGGGTTCACATGTTCAGAATCAGATCAGGAGCAGAGTAGACGTCTCTTCTACTGAGCAACACAGCAGGTTAGTACTGATGCTGCTGGCCTGGGGTATGGCGGGTGGAGAAGCTATATGTCTGTCTCTCTGACTCATTTCACTCAATAGATGGGTTATAGAACATCGTAGCTGATTAAACTCAACTCTACGATATACAATGGAGTTCAGCCGCGAGTCATTTTTGTTTTGTTAATAAAAAAACTGCATATTTTAGCACCCAACGAATAGACGTCGGAGCTCCAGTCCGCCCACACTCGTCGCTACTCAACTCCATTGTAAATGGTGCGGTTGAGTTTAAAGGACATGGCAGACATTATCTGCAAGCATGAATAAACTGGGAAATGATCACGTCTTTCTCCCTAACTTCCTCCTCACAGCCCTGAGTAAAATGCTCCAACTTACAATTATATAACACTCTGGTGAGCATGATAGATTAAGTGTCCTCTTCCGAGAGAGGAGAAGAGGGGAAGATACAGCAGCACCAAAAAGGTGTGGATGGGACTACTGCATCAAAATCTCATCTCTTCTAGACCTGGTCTCTCTGGTCTCTTGGTGACTTTTGGATTGAAAAGGCTTCTCTCCCTTCTCTGGTTGTGTTGTTTTGGGAGGGAGTAGATCCCACTGCAGCCACAGTGTGAAGCTCCTATTATAGCAACAATTATAGAGCACCACTCACTATCTGACTGAGCCACACGGAGAGAGTTAACCTGGGGAAATAAAACTGCCATGATGTGTAGTTGTATAGTATGGACATAGTATTTCACAGCTCTCTCATGCTCAATACTAAGCTTAGTCACAATTAGGGCTGTGGCGGTCATTACCATTTGTCAGCCTGTGATTGTCATGCAAATAACTGCCGGTCTCACGGTAATTGACTGTTAATTAACATAAACAAGTTTAGCCTCTCCGGCTCCCATGCATAGCCTACAAGCCACTGATGCAGACCTTTGGAACATCAACATTATAAGAAGTCTAATAAATCCATTTAATATAGCCTACACCATCACAATAAATACATTTATTTTTAGGTAGGTCTAAAGAAACATGATATGAAGAAAATGTTGCCAATTTCAGAAGAACAGAATTGCATATTCTGAGTCGTCCTTCTGTTAGGCACTGATCTGGCTATGACATATGGCTGTGGGCTACACTAGTTCATTTAGCAGGCAAGATTTGCTTATAATTCCTGTGACATGTATTTTTCCCAAGGGAGTGCGCACATGTGGCTATTCTGTGTTGAGTGGTTAACAAATAAACAGGTCCTCCTATATGCTTAATTTAGAGTTATTTATACAACTTAGTTGTGATACAAGTGAGGTTATATGTTTTGATTTCTAATATATTCTAAGGCTGTATGATGTGACTCTAATGATGTTTCACATGAAAGGCATGCGCTCTGCTCTGTTTCTTGCGCAGGCTGCACACACTTCATCATTCTCTCATTCACAATTTGACAAGCACTTGATAATATTCTCACCCATCTGACTATTCTGGTCTTTACATATAGCCTACTAATATATGTGCTTCCGAGTGGTGCAGCGGTCTAAGGCGCTGCATCTCAGTGCAAGAGGTGTCACTACAGTCCCTGGTTTGAATCCAGGCTGCATCACATCTGGCCGTGATTGGGAGTCTCATAGGGCGGCGCACAATTGGCCGAGCGTTGGCCGGGGAAGGCCGGGGAAGGCCGTCATTGTAAATAAGAATTTGTTCTTAACGGACATGCCTAGACCTAGACCTCATCTCTGAATTCCAACGCCGACACCCCGCTCAACCAGGTATGTGTCCAGGTAGGACAGGGGCTACTGTCACACCCTGATCTGTTCCACATGTCCTTATGCTTGTCTCCACCCCCCTCCAGGTGTTGCCCATCTTCTCCACTTATCCCCTGGGTATTTCTACCTGTGTTTTCTGTCTGTCTGGGTGAGTTTGTCTTGTTTGTTCAAGTCAACCAGTGTTTTCTCAGCTTCTGCTTTTCCCAGTCTCTCTTTTTCTCGTCCTCCTGGTTTTGACCCTTGCCTGTCCTCTGAGCCTGCCTGCCATCCTGTGTCGTTGTCCCTACTCTGGAATACCAAACTCTGCCTGACCTGACCCTGTCGCCTGCATGCCACGCTTTACCTTGGCCCCACTACTCTGGATTATCGACCCCTGCCTGCCTTGACCTGTCTTTTGCCTGCCCCTGTTGCTGTAATAAACATTGTTACTTCAACACATTCTGCACTTGGGTTGACCTGATAAATAGAGGACACTTTTGCGGCGGTTCATTTTCATGCCAGCCAGGTAGGCTACTCCGGTTTTAAAGCAAAGCAATGTGCTTAATATTAGGAAAGTTAAGAAATAAATATAGTAGGCCTAGCCTATAGAAAGCTGATGGGATCCTCTTTTTAAGAGGCCATCAAAACTCTGTTTTCTCACTTAATTGCATAGCCTATTGAAATGTTGCGCAACATGGGTTTATAAATCAAATCAACGTTTATTTGTCACGTGCGCCAAATACAACAGGTGTAGTAGACCTTATAGTGAAATGTTTACTTACAGGCCCTAACCAATAGTGCAAAAAAAGGTATTAGGTGAACAATAGATAGGTAAATAAATAAAACAACAGTAAAGGCTATATACAGTAGTGAGGCTATAGCGAGGCTATAAAAGTAGCGAGGCTATATACAGACACCGGTTAGTCAGGCTGATTGAGGTAGTATGTACATGTAGATATGGTTAAAGTGACTATGCATATATGATGAACAGAGTAGCAGTAGCGTAAAAGAGGGGGTTGGCGGGTGGTGGGTGGGACACAATGCAGATAGCCCAGTTAGTCAATGTGCGGGAGCACTGGTTGGTCGGCCCAATTGAGGTAGTATGTACATGAATGTATAGTTAAAGTGACTATGCATATATGGTCAACATAGCAGCAGCAGCGTAATAAGAGGGGTTGGGGGGGGCACACAATGCGAATAGTCCGGGTGGCCATTTGATTACCTGTTCAGGAGACTTATTGCTTGGGGGTAAAAACTGTTGAAGCATTTTTGTCCAAGACTTGTGGCACTCTGGTACCGCTTGCTGGTAGTAGAGAGAACAGTCTATGACTGGGGTGGCTGGCGTCTTTGACAATTTTTAGGGCCTTCCTCTGACACCGCCTGGTGTAGAGATCCTGGATGGCAGACAGCTTAGCCCCAGTGATGTACTGGGCCGTACGCACTACCCTCTATAGTGCCTTGCGGTCAGAGGCCGAGCAATTGCCGTACCAGGCAGTGATGCAACCAGTCAGGATGCTCTCGATGTTGCAGCTGTAGAACCGTTTGAGGATCTCAGGACCCATGCCGAATCTTTTTAGTTTCCTGAGGGGGAATAGGCTTTGTCATGCCCTCTTCACGACTGCCTTGGTGTGTTTGGACCATTTTAGTTTGGTGTTGATGTGGACACCAAGGAACTTGACGCTCTCAACCTGCTTCACTACAGCCCCATCGATGAGAATGGGGGCGTGCTCAGTCCTCCTTCTCCTGTAGTCCACAATCATCTCCTTAGTCTTGGTTATGTTTGGAGAAGCCTAGTTACCGTGACTCAACGGTCACATGGAATTTGGCTGCGGTCAATGCCTCGTGACCGCAAGTGTGGCGGTAATACGGTCACCGTAACAGCCCTAGTTACAATGCTAATGATGTTGCACAAAGACCAAAGTCAGATATATCACAAAACACTCATTTGGGGGGACATGTATTGTAGTTATAGGCTGTATATAACAAAGGAACAACCATTAGATGCAACTACCAAAAAATTAATGTAATTAACAGAAAAAATGTACACAAATCAAGGCTATTCCCTGCGGCTGCCATTTGGTGTCTTGGTGAGTCAATCCTCTGTCATCGTTTCTAATGGAAATTAACTCTACGTGGAACTGATGTTATATTTCATATAAATACGCTTCTTGGATGATAATATCTGCTTCAAGCATCTGACAGTTCAAATGGTGATATGCAATTCCATTTATAAGGCTAGATAAGATATGCCTCAAATTTAGTCCAAAGCCCAATAGGCAGGACACCGTTATTTACAGGTCTACAAACACAAAACTGTGAAAAGAACCCTGTTCTGCTCATCATCCAAACTTTTACTACAGTCGATATTCAGGGAGAATACACCAGATGGAAATCAAAGGAGGAAACAGAAGCATTTCACACACACGTGCGCACGCACGCAGATACACACCACACACCGTTGTCCGCTTCTTAGTTCCCATTGCAGAACAAACACCAGCGCTGCATTAATGATACAGAAGGCAAAGTCTCTGACATGGATAATAACGACGGCCAGGGTAGTCCTGGAGAGGATATGATAGAATGGGACATACAACAAGAGACACATTGAGCTAAGTTGAGCTGAGCAGGCGGAGCAAAACTGCCTGTTCCATGGAGGGAGTGATTAGACTTCGCGCTGCACCCACAGGACTGACTGACGGAAGACATCAGAGCTCATTACCCAGCATTCTCCACCTACGTGGTGGGGGCTTGTTGTGGACACTTCCATTCTCCCATGGTGAACAGGGGTGGGCATGGAAGGGCTGGGCCATTAGAACTAGCTGAATCATCATGCTTAATAAGATGTTCCTTTGCACCCTCGTGTAGCTCTTTGGGAGTAAATATGTCACCCAATAAAGTATGGAAAAGCAGAATGCATTGGCTTATAGGCCAAATTCATCTCATATTTGTACATAGTGGTATTTCAAAGATCTGTCTACCTTTTGGTTACAGAGTCAATAGCCAGAGGTCTTCCATGTTTAACATCAAGTCCCTTAAACTGTTCCAGGACTCAGTTCCTTGTTTGGCTAATAGCAATTTGTGGTAAAAGGTAGGTCCAGGTTAGAGGCAGCTGATCCTGAGTCAGTCTTTAATGACATGCTATATGGTATAACAAGTGTATAAGGCCACATACTACGTAAAAGCAGCCAGACTAATGGCAGTTTTTTCTGAAGACCTGCTTTCCACTGACCTGGGTGATGATATAGATGGCGTAGTCGATCTTCTGCCGTCGTAGGATGGGGTGCAGGTAGTGCAACCAGTACTTGAGGTGGTTGTCTCTGTGTCTGAACGGGATAATGATAGCCACCTTCTGTTTGGCACGGCAGTCCGGTGGGGTGTACTTGCCCCCCTCCGTCACGTTTGGGTTCTCCTTCTGCACTCGTTCCATTGTCATCTGGGAGGCAAACTCGATGAGGAGGCGGCCCACTGCAGAGAGAAAGGGGGAATACATGGTCAACATCAACGCAGCCAACCAGCCAACCAATCAGCATGTGCTTAGCAAACTTTTAGAAGAAATTGTGTTTGACCAAATACAATGTTATTTGACAGTAAACAAAGTAACAACAAACTTTCAGCATGCTTATAGCTGACACAAATTATTGATGATTCTGGTTTTGTTAGACTTTAGTGCGGCATTTGATATCATTGATTATAACATATTGCTGAAAACACATACAGTTCAAGTCAGAAGTTTACATACACTTAGGTTGGAGTCATGAAAACTTGTTTTTCAACCACTCCAAACATTTATTGTTAACAAACTATAGTTTTAGCAAGTCGGTTAGGACATCTACTTTGTGCATGACACAAGTAATATTTCCAACAATTGTTTGCAGGCAGATTATTTCACTTATAATTCACTGTATCATAATTCCAGTGGGTGAGACGTTTACATACACTAAGTTGACTGTGCCTTTAAACAGCTTGGAAAAATCCAGAAATTGTCATGGCTTTAGAAGCTTCTGATAGCCTAATTGACATCGTTTGAGTCAATTGGAGGTGTACCTGTGGATGTATTTTAAGGCCTACCTTCAAACTCAGTGCCTCTTTTCTTGACATCATGGGAAAATGAAAATAAATCAGCCAAGACCTCAGACAAAAATTGTAGACCTCCACAAGTCTGGTTCATCCTTGGGAGCAATTTCCAAATGCCTGAAGGTACCACTTCATCTGTACAAACAATAGTACGCAAGTATAAACACCATGGGACCACGCAGCCGTCATACAACTTGGGAAGAACTGTAACGATTGTCTGTGGTGGAAGAAGGTGAGGACCAAAGCGCAGCATGGTAAGTGTTCATGTTTTTTTAATCAAGTAATGAACACTGAACAAAACAATAAAGGTGAAGTAATCAAACCGAAACAGTTCCGTGTGGCACCAACACTAACACGGAAAATAAACAACCACAACTCAAAAGTGAAACCAGGCTCCTTAAGTATGATTCTCAATCAGGGACAATGATTGACAGCTGCCTCGGATTGAGAACCATACCAGGCCGAACACAGCAATCCCAAATCAATAGAAAAAATGACAATCCACCCAACTCACGTCCTGACCATACTAAAACCAAGACATAATAAAAGAACTAAGGTCAGAACGTGACAAGAACACCATCCCAACTGTGAAGCACGGCGGTGGCAGCATCATGTTGTGGGGGTGCTTTGCTGCAGGAGGGACTGGTGCACTTCACAAAATAGATGGCATCATGAGGTAGGAAAATTATGTGCATATGTTGAAGCAACATCTCAAGACATCAGTCAGGAAGTTAAAGCTTGGTCGCAAATTGGTCTTCCAAAATGGACCACGACCCTAAGCATACTTCCAAAGTTGTGGCAAAATGGCTTAAGGACAACAAAGTCAAGGTATTGGAGTGGCCAACAAAAAAGCTCTGACCTCGATCCTATAGAAAATTTGTGGGCAGATCTGAAAAAGCATGTGTGAGCACAGAGGCCTACAAACCTGACTCAGTTACATCAGCTCTGTCAGTAGGAATGGGCCAAAATTCACCCAACTTATTGTGGGAAGCTTGTGGAAGGCTACCCAAAACGTTTGACCCAAGTTAAACAATTTAAAGGTAATAAAAGCTGAAATAAATCACTCTCTACTATTATTTTGACATTTCACATTCTTAAAATAAAGTGGTGAACCTAACTGACCTAAGAAAGGTCATTTTTACTAGGATTAAATGTCAGGAATTGTGAAAAACTGAGTTTAAATGTATTTGGGTTAAGGTGTATGCAAACTTCCGACTTCAACTGTAGGTTTTATGGATCCTTATCATAGATTGAGAGTTACCTATCTAATAGAACACAGAGGGTTATCTTTAAGGGAAGCCTCTCCAATGCAAATTCGGTTGAGTGTGGTGTACCGCAGGGCAGCCGGCTTGGGTCATTATTGTTTGCTGTTTTTATTAATGACCTTCCACTGACCTTCAATAAACCCTGTGTGTCTATGTATGCTGACGACTCAACTGTATACACTTCAACAGTAAAATACATAACTAACACCCTTAACTTAGAGCTCCAGTCAGTTTTAGAATGGGTAACTAGCAATAGGCTGATGATAAATACACTACATGGCCAAAAGTATGGGGACCCCTGCTTGTTGAACATCTCATTCCAAAATCATGGACATTAATATGGAGTTGGTCCCCCCGTTGCTGCTATAACAGCCTCCACTTTTCTTGGAATGATTTTCACTAGATGTTGGAACATTGCTGTGGGGACTTGTCTCCATTCAGCCACAAGAGCATTAGCGAGGTCAGGCACTGATGTTGGGCGATTAGGCCTGGCTTGCATTCGGCATTCCAATTCAATTCAAGGTATTCGATGGGGTTGAGGTCAGGGCTCTGTGCAGGCCAGTCAAGTTTTTCCACACCGATCTCAACAAACCATTTCTGTATAGACCTTGCTTTGTGCACGGGGGCATTGTCATGCTGAAACAGGAAAGGGCCTTCCCTAAACTGTTGCCACAAAGTTGGAAGCATAGAATGGTCTGGAATGTCAATATGCTGTTGGTTAAGACTTCCCTTCACTGGAACTAAGGGGCCTAGCCAGTAGCGTTCTCCTGTCATCAGCCAAACACAAATTCGTCAGTCGGACTGCCAGATTGTGAAGCGTGATTCATCCCTCCAAAGAAAGCGTTTACACTGCTCTAGAGTCCAATTGCGGCGAGCTTTACACCTCTCCAGCCGACGTTTGGCATTGTGTATGGTGATCAACTACTCGGCCACAGAAACACTTTTCATGAAGCTCCCAATGACTAGCAGGACTACCTGACATGATGACTCCTTGCTGTCCCCAGTCCACCTGGCCATGCTGCTGCTCCAGTTTCAACTGTTCTGCCTTACTATTATTCAACCATGCTGGTCATTTATGAACATTTGAACATCTTGGCCACGTTCTGTTATAATCTCCACCCGGCACAGCCAGAAGAGGACTGGCCACCCCACATATGCTCTCTCTAATTCTCTCTTTCTTTCTCTCTCTCGGAGGACCTGAGCCCTAGGACCGTGCCCCAGGACTACCTGACATGATGGCTCCTTGCTGTTCCCAGTCCACCTGACTGTGCTGCTCCTCCAGTTTCAACTGTTCTGCCTTATTATTATTCGACCATGCTGGTCATTTATGAACATTTGAACATCTTGGTCATGTTCTGTTATAATCTCTACCCGGCACAGCCAGAAGAGGACTGGCCACCCCACATAGCCCGGTTCCTCTCTAGGTTTCTTCCTAGGTTTTGGCCTTTCTAGGGAGTTTTTCCTAGCCACCGTGCTTTTACACCTGCATTGTTTGCTGTTTGGGGTTTTAGGCTGGGTTTCTGTACAGCACTTTGAGATATCAGCTGATGTACGAAGGGCTATATAAATAAATTTGATTTGATTTGATTTTGATTAGTTCTTGTGCTGATGTTGTTTACAGATGTAGTTTGGAACTCGGTAGTGAGTGTTGCAACCGAGGACAGACAATTTTTAGGCACTACGTGCTTCTGCACTCGACGGTCCCATTCTGTGAGGTTTTGTGGCCTACCACTTTGCGGCTGAGCCGTTGTTGCTCCTAGACGTTTCCACTTCACAATAACAGCACTTGACCGGTGTATCTCTAGTTGACGAACTGACTTGTTGGAAAGGTGGCATCCTATGACGGTGCCACGTTGAAAGTCACTGAGCTCTTCAGTACTAACACCAATGTTTGTCGATGGCGATTGCATGGCTGTGTGCTCGATTTTATACACCTCTCAGCAACGGGTGTGGCTAAAATACCCAAATCCATTTGAAGGGGTGTACACCTACTCTTAGACATGTAGCGTATCTAAAATAAAAATGGGGACAAATCACTCGATGAACTCTAAACCTCATATAGATGTTTAATTAAATATTGTGGCGATTGAGCAAGTTGAGTAGACTAAACTGCTGGGTGTAACCCTAGATAGCAAGCTGTCATGATCAAACCATAAAGACTCAATGGTTGCTAAAATGGGAAGAGTTCTGACCATGATGAGGCATTTCTCTGCTTTCTTGCCATCTCAGTCAACAAGACAGTTCCTCCAGTTCCTTGTTTTGTCATACCTGGATTACTGCCCAGTTGTGTGGTCAGGTGCGGAAAATAAGGACATAGGCAAATAGAAGTTGGTCCAGAACAGAGCAGCATGTATTGCACTTAGATGTTCACTGAAGGTGAATGTCAATAACATGCATGTCAATCTCTCCTGGCTCAAAGTTGAGGAGAGATGGACCGCATCGCTATTGGTCTTTGTGCAAGGTGTTGATGTGTTGAAGGTACCAATCTGTCGGTTCAAGCAGTTGGAACACAGTTCGGACACTCATCGGTACCACACAAGACATCTAATCGAATCAAATGTTATTTGTCACATGCTTCGTAAACAACAGGTTTAGATTAACAGTGAAATGCTTACTTACGGGTCCTTTTCCAACAATGCAGAGAGAAAATGATAGAAAATATTAACACATGGAATAAATACACAAAGAGTAACTGTAACTTGGCTGTATGCACAGGGTACCCGTACCATGTCGATGTGCAGGGGTACGAGATAAATTACGTAAATATGTACACATTACAGGTAGGGGTAAAGTGACTTGGAAACACGATAGAGTTCATGCAAAGAGAGTCAATGCAGACAGTCCAGGCAGCCATTTGGTTAAATATTTATTTAGTAGTCTTATGGCTTGGGGATAGAAACAGGGTCAGGGTCCTGTTGGTTCCAGACTTTGTGCATCAGTACCGCTTGCCATATGGTAGCAGAGAGAACGGTCTATGGCTGGAGTCTGACAATTTTTAAGGCCTTCCTCTGACACTGTCTGGTATAGAGGTCCTGGATGCCAGGGAGCTCGGTTCCAGTGATGTACTGGGCCGTACGCACTACCCTCTGAAGTGTCTTGCAAGTCTTTGTTGTGTTTTGATTCCTGTTTGGAGCCCAGGAAGCGTAGCCGCTGCCTCGGCAGCAGCTAATTGAGGATCCAAATAATTACTAAATACTAAAAGCAAACTGCTTGGTATGCCAAGCAGTTGCCATACCAAGCGGTGATGCAGCCAGTCAAGATGCTCTCAATGGTGCAGCTGTAGAACGTTTTGAGGATCTGAGGGCCCATGCCAAATATTTTCCGCCTATTGAGGGGAAAGCATGCAACCAGAGGTCTCTTCACAGTCCCCAGGTCCAAAACGGAGGCTGGGAAACGCACAGTGTTGACCACATGGAACTCTGCTACCCCAGGTAATTCAAGATGGCAATAAAACCAGATTCAAGAAACATATAAAAGAACACCTTACAGAGGCCTCCCCGAGTGGTGCAGCGGTCTAAGGCACTGCATGGCTCCAGAGTGGTGCAGCGGTCTAAGGCACTGCATGGCTCCAGAGTGGTACAGAGGTCTAAGGCACTGCATGGCTCCAGAGTGGTGCAGAGGTCTAAGGCACTGCATGGCTCCAGAGTGGTGCAGAGGTCTAAGGCACTGCATCTCAGTGCTAGACACATCATTCCAGACCCTGGTTCGATTCCAGGCTGTATCACAACCGGCCGTGATTGGGAGTCCCATAGAGCGGCGCACAATTGGCCAGGGTTAGGGTTTGGCCACTGGAGGCTTTACTTGGCTCATCGCGCTCTAGTGACTACTTGTGGTGGGCTGGGCTTCAGTTGGACGGTGTTTCCTCCGACACATTGTTGCAGCTGGCTTCCGGGTTAAGCGGACGGGTGTTAAGAAGTGCGGTTTGGCGGGCCATGTTTCGCATGACCTGACCTTCGCCTCTCCCAAGCCTGTTGGGGATTTGCAGGATTGAGACAAGATCATAATTGGATATTGTGAAAAGGGGGGTAAAATACAAAAAATATATATATAACTTACGGCATGATGGGGACTGTGAAGAGACACAGGTATTTTGCATTGTATTATGTATTGTATTATATGTGATACATGATTTTATTTGTTGTGTTTTGATTCCTATTTGGAGCCCAGGAAGAGTAGCCGCTACTGAGGCAGCGGCTAATTGGGGATCCTAATAACTACCAAACACTAAAAGCAAACTGTGTATGTAAAAATAAACATTTGCAGCAAGGTGAAGCATCATGTTGCCTCTAATGAAAACAGTATCCACAGCTCTGAAATGATAACACCTAAGACACTAAAAATAAAAAGACACGGGCTGCATCCCAAATGGCACTCCCTATGGGCTCTGGTCAAAAGTAGTGCACTATATAGGGAATACGGTGCCATTTGGGATACAACCATGAAAAGCAATTATGAACCTGCAATGCCCATCTAGAGCCACAACAACAACAATACACTTGGAGGGGTATAATGCAAAGCAGGATCACTGAGTTAGTCAGCTAACTAAATATTTTGAAATAACTTGAAATGGGCATCATCTAATTGATTCAACAACCAAAAACACATATCTATGTTTAGCCCTCTTAATAATGAACCAGAAAATCAGTAGTTATTTTTGGTTGTTTATCAAAGTTAGCTGGCTAACTCATTGATCCTGCTTTGTAGTATACCTCTCGGGTCTTATCATTCTAATGATCTGTCTGCAACAACAAACTTTGTCTTCTCTGGACCCCAGAGTGAACGCCACCACAACTCTCTCATATCATGAGATAATCCATTCATAATTAATGTATGTACTATGTGCTGAAAAGACCCATCAATGATGCATTAGAAGAGAGTGTGATTGAAACTAACTGAATTATGTGGCTCATGTAGACAGACACTCCATATGACCTCTGAGTCATCGACAAGGCGAATTAGATACCAATCTGTATCATTCTAGCATGTAACCTGTTAAGCCTGAATCCACTGACTAACATGTCTTCAATGGCACCTTATATAGTTCACTACTCGATAGGGGTCTGGTAAAATAAATAGTGCACTACATAGAGACTAAGGTACCATTTGGGATACACAGCACAGCAAGCCCTCATCCCAGGTATGCTCCCCCTCCCTCATCATATTTCTCACTTTGTGCCCTCCCCTAATCCACTCGTTAGTGAATGACTCATTACTATGTGTAAAGTGGACATAGTAGGAGTGGATCTGAACTCCACTAATGGGAAGATAATTGGAACACGCTGCGCAGACAGTCAGTGCTCTGCTCACACACACACACACTTCACTCTGCTCACACACACACACACTTCGCTCTGCACACACACAGTCACACACACATCCACTTCGGGCAATGTGGCTGTTTTTGTTGGTGGTGTTGAGTTGTTATTGATGATGATGATGATGTGCCCCTGTTATTCTATGAGGACATTGTTTTCCTCAACAGCACTATTATTGCTGTAACATCACCAGTATCTTAAGAAATGCTTGGTTATGTCACGAACCTTGCCGAAGATGGTGCCTCTTCCTGTTCGGGCGGTGCTCGGCGGTCGTCGTCGTCGGCCTATTAGCTACCATCGATTCCCTTTCCGTTTGTTTTGAGTTATTGGGTAATTGGGTACACCTGTTTTGTATTAGGGTTTGTTTGTAGGGTATTTAAGGGCACTAGGCCCGCTGGGTATTTGTGCGGGCTTGTTTGTGTTACTCTGTGTTTGAGTTATTTGTGTATTTATTCTCCGGACTATTTTGTCCTGTTGTTTGGACTGGCAACTTATATACGCCCTGTGTGTTGGCGTGACTGTTTTGTTGCACTCGGGAATAAATTTGAAAGAAAGACTGAACCCTGCGCCTGATTCCACCCACCACTCCTAGTTGATCGTAACAGAAGCCCGCACCAATACCCAGCGGGCCTAGTGCCCTTACATACCCTACAATCAAACCCTAATACAAAACAGGTGTACCCAATTACCCAATAACTCAAAACAAACGGAAAGGGAATCGATGGTAGCTAATAGGCCGGCGACGACGACCGCCGAGCACCGCCCGAACAGGAAGAGGCCCCATCTTCGGCAAGGTTCGTGACAGGTTAGATACTATTGAGAAAATATGGAGATTGGATTTCACGAATAAGCATACATAAACATCATGCACTCTCAGAAAAGGGGCACGGTCAAGGTACATTAAGATTTGAGCATGTCCACTGCCAGTTTAGAAGTTTTTTATGAAGGCTTACATAAGAGAATGTGACAATAAAAAGTTATTGTAGCAACCTTAGCACAACACCTAGCGAATTTGTCAGGCGGTTTGGACCTGCTGGTGTAGCAGTTAAGGTGTTGGCTTGACAGTCGCTGGACCTGGGTTCGAGTCCCGGTTGAGGCTACCCCTGAATTAGCTACATGTATGTTAGAAGTGGGATTGCGCCTGTGAGGCCATCAAAGAGGTGTGTACACGTGAGTAGGGTTGCAAAGTTACCAGTAATTTACCAAAGTTACTGGAATCTTCAGTCATTTTGGTAATGAACAGAAATTCTATGGCAATCTATCGTAACTTTGGTCACTTATACTTGAATAACTTTTAAGTTTGATATATTGTATTAATTTATTGTATCTGTGTCCATATTGTCCATCAGTTTCTAGTAGACTGACCATATGGTCCAAGAGAAAACAGCCTAATTAATGAAAAGGCATCTAATCAACAATGGCATTACTTTAAATTGACTCTGCAACTCTTCCAAATTATTAACTGTGTTCACAACTGTCACCAGTTTGATGTCAAAACTATGACAACAAATACATAGTGACATAGTACAATTTAAAAAAGTGTGTTAAAAAAAATATAAAGTATATTTCATGCTGAAACCCTCATATTAAACACCAATGTATTCACTGGATGGATGTTTTATAATTAGCATAATGTTTTACAGCTTTGTCATCATTTTTTAAAATCACCTTATTTGTACTGAACAAAAATACAAATGCAACATGCAACAATTTCAACGACATGAGCCAGGCTCAGCTAATCACAATTTTCCCCTCAAAATAACTTTATTACAGATAGAAATATTCCTCAGCTTCATCAGCTGTCTGGGTGTTTGGTTTCAGACGCTCAAGCAGGTGAAGAAGCCGAATGCGGATGTCCTGGGCTGGCATGGTTACACGTGGTCTGCGGCTGTGAGGCTGGTTGGACGTTCTGCCAAATGATCTAAAACGACGTTGGAGGCGGCTTATGGTAGAGAAACTAACATTACATTCTCTGGCAATAACTCTGGTGAACATTCCTGCAGTCAGCATGCCAATTGCACGCTCTCTCAAAACTTGAGACATCTGTGGTATTGTGTTGTATGACAAAACTGCACATTGTAGAGTGGCCTTTTATTGTCCCGAGCATAAGGTGCACCCGTGTAATTATCATGCTGTTTAAACAGCTTCTTTATATGCTACACATGTCAGATGGATGGATTATCTTGGCAAAGGAGAATTGCTTACCAACAGGGATGTAAACAAATTTGTGCAAAACATTTTAGAGAAATAAGCTTTTTGTGCGTATGGAAAATTTCAGGGATCTCTTATTTCAGCTCATGAAACATGGGACCAACACTTTACATATTGCGTTAATATTTTTGCTCATTATAATTATTTCATATGTGATAAGGCCACACAGAGGCCTAGAAATTATTAGACACCTGTGATAATCTGAAGTAGCCAAAAGGTCCACTAGATGTATTGTGACAAGATTACATAAAATCCTTGAAAGATACAATTGTTGAAGTTTACTGGTAAACTTTGAATGTTTCCAGTAATATACCTTCCCTTTGCAACCCTACATGTTAGGGACTTGAAATAGAGAAGAGGCACATTTTTTTGCCACTTAAAAAGAACTGGCTTTGTCACTGTGGTGGTACCTTTTTCTTTGTCATATTTTTATTTATTTACAAAAACAAAAAACATACATAGACAAAAAATCTAAAACAACTTAACGTCCACAAACTTTAGTCACACTTGCTAAGACCCATATTCCCAGCGTATCCATACCCAATGTTGTTTCTAATACTTGTAAGACCCACCCCATATCACTTCAAATTGTGGTATGTTATTTCTGTCTGTAGCTGGATAAAAAAAATTTTTTTTTACATAATTTGATTCTTCCATTCTCTTAACGTTGGAGTATAATTTGACTTCCAGTATTTAAGTAATAGCTTCTTCAATATAAATTCATATTATTATTCCATGTCTTGAAATACGCAGATAGACAGATAAAAGGCAAACTTACATTGTAAAACTTCTGACAGCCAGCTTTCTAACTCTGCCCATAACTTTTGGACTTTATAGCACTCCCAGAAGGTATGAATTATTGAGTCATTGTTAGTTCTACACTTAAAACATGACTCTGCCGTTGTGCTGTAGAATTTTGTCCCTTGTATAATACATATCAAATCAAATCAAATCTAATTGTATTTATTTGTCACATGGTTAGCAGATGTTAATGCGAGTGTAGCGAAATGCTTGTGCTTCTAATACATTTTGTCCCTTGTATAGTACAAAACATTAAGAACACCTTCCTAATATTTATTTCCACAGTGATGCTGGCCGATGTTGACTAATGCTTCCCACAATTGTGTCAAGTTGGCTGGATGTCTTTTGGGTGGGGGACCAAGTGGTGCGCAAGGAACCTACTATCATACCCCATTGAAAGACAATTTTTTGTCTTACCATTTAACCCTCTGAATGGCACATAAACATTTACATTTAAGTCATTTAGCAGACGCTCTTATCCAGAGCGACTTACAAATTGGTGCATTCACCTTATGACATCCAGTGGAACAGCCACTTTACAATAGTGCATCTAAATCTTTTAAGGGGGGGGGGGGTGATTACTTTATCCTATCCTAGGTATTCCTTAAAGAGGTGGGGTTTCAGGTGTCTCCGGAAGGTGGTGATTGACTCCGCTGTCCTGGCGTCGTGAGGGAGTTTGTTCCACCATTGGGGGGCCAGAGCAGCGAACAGTTTTGACTGGGCTGAGCGGGAACTGTACTTCCTCAGTGGTAGGGAGGCGAGCAGGCCAGAGGTGGATGAACGCAGTGCCCTTGTTTGGGTGTAGGGCCTGATCAGAGCCTGGAGGTACTGAGGTGCCGTTCCCCTCACAGCTCCGTAGGCAAGCACCATGGTCTTGTAGCGGATGCGAGCTTCAACTGGAAGCCAGTGGAGAGAGCGGAGGAGCGGGGTGACGTGAGAGAATTTGGGAAGGTTGAACACCAGACGGGCTGCGGCGTTCTGGATGAGTTGTAGGGGTTTAATGGCACAGGCAGGGAGCCCAGCCAACAGCGAGTTGCAGTAATCCAGACGGGAGATGACAAGTGCCTGGATTAGGACCTGCGCCGCTTCCTGTGTGAGGCAGGGTCGTACTCTGCGGATGTTGTAGAGCATGAACCTACAGGAACGGGCCACCGCCTTGATGTTAGTTGAGAACGACAGGGTGTTGTCCAGGATCACGCCAAGGTTCTTAGCGCTCTGGGAGGAGGACACAGTGGAGTTGTCAACCGTGATGGCGAGATCATGGAACGGGCAGTCCTTCCCCGGGAGGAAGAGCAGCTCCGTCTTGCCGAGGTTCAGCTTGAGGTGGTGATCCGTCATCCACACTGATATGTCTGCCAGACATGCAGAGATGCGATTCGCCACCTGGTCATCAGAAGGGGGAAAGGAGAAGATTAATTGTGTGTCGTCTGCATAGCAATGATAGGAGAGACCATGTGAGGTTATGACAGAGCCAAGTGACTTGGTGTATAGCGAGAATAGGAGAGGGCCTAGAACAGAGCCCTGGGGGACACCAGTGGTGAGAGCGCGTGGTGAGGAGACAGATTCTCGCCACGCCACCTGGTAGGAGCGACCTGTCAGGTAGGACGCAATCCAAGCGTGGGCCGCGCCGGAGATGCCCAACTCGGAGAGGGTGGAGAGGAGGATCTGATGGTTCACAGTATCGAAGGCAGCCGATAGGTCTAGAAGGATGAGAGCAGAGGAGAGAGAGTTAGCTTTAGCAGTGCGGAGCGCCTCCGTGATACAGAGAAGAGCAGTCTCAGTTGAATGACTAGTCTTGAAACCTGACTGATTTGGATCAAGAAGGTCATTCTGAGAGAGATAGCGGGAGAGCTGGCCAAGGACGGCACGTTCAAGAGTTTTGGAGAGAAAAGAAAGAAGGGATACTGGTCTGTAGTTGTTGACATCGGAGGGATCGAGTGTAGGTTTTTTCAGAAGGGGTGCAACTCTCGCTCTCTTGAAGACGGAAGGGACGTAGCCAGTGGTCAGGGATGAGTTGATGAGCGAGGTGAGGTAAGGGAGAAGGTCTCCGGAAATGGTCTGGAGAAGAGAGGAGGGGATAGGGTCAAGCGGGCAGGTTGTTGGGCGGCCGGCCGTCACAAGACGCGAGATTTCATCTGGAGAGAGAGGGGAGAAAGAGGTCAGAGCACAGGGTAGGGCAGTGTGAGCAGAACCAGCAGTGTCGTTTGACTTAGCAAACGAGGATCGGATGTCGTCGACCTTCTTTTCAAAATGGTTGACGAAGTCATCTGCAGAGAGGGAGGAGGCGGGGGGAGGAGGATTCAGGAGGGAGGAGAAGGTGGCAAAGAGCTTCCTAGGTTTAGAGGCAGATGCTTGGAATTTAGAGTGGTAGAAAGTGGCTTTAGCAGCAGAGACAGAGGAGGAAAATGTAGAGAGGAGGGAGTGAAAGGATGCCAGGTCCGCAGGGAGGCAAGTTTTCCTCCATTTCCGCTCGGCTGCCCGGAGCCCTGTTCTGTGAGCTCGCAATGAGTCGTCGAGCCACGGAGGGGAGGACCGAGCCGGCCTGGAGGATAGGGGACATAGAGAGTCAAAGGATGCAGAAAGGGAGGAGAGGAGGGTTGAGGAGGCAGAATCAGGAGATAGGTTGGAGAAGTTTTGAGCAGAGGGAAGAGATGATAGGATGGAAGAGGAGAGAGTAGCGGGGGAGAGAGAGCGAAGGTTGGGATGGCGCGATACCATCCGAGTAGGGGCAGTGTGGGAAGTGTTGGATGAGAGCGAGAGGGAAAAGGATACAAGGTAGTGGTCGGAGACTTGGAGGGGAGTTGCAATGAGGTTAGTGGAAGAACAGCATCTAGTAAAGATGAGGTCGAGCGTATTGCCTGCCTTGTGAGTAGGGGGGGAAGGTGAGAGGGTGAGGTCAAAAGAGGAGAGGAGTGGAAAGAAGGAGGCAGAGAGGAATGAGTCAAAGGTAGACGTGGGGAGGTTAAAGTCGCCCAGAACTATGAGAGGTGAGCCGTCCTCAGGAAAGGAGCTTATCAAGGCATCAAGCTCATTGATGAACTCTCCGAGGGGACCTGGAGGGCGATAAATGATAAGGATGTTAAGCTTGAAAGGGCTGGTAACTGTGACAGCATGGAATTCAAAGGAGGCGATAGACAGATGGGTAAGGGGAGAAAGAGAGAATGACCACTTGGGAGAGATGAGGATCCCGGTGCCACCACCCCGCTGACCAGAAGCTCTCGGGGTGTGCGAGAACACGTGGGCGGACGAAGAGAGAGCAGTAGGAGTAGCAGTGTTATCTGTGGTGATCCATGTTTCCGTCAGTGCCAAGAAGTCGAGGGACTGGAGGGAGGCATAGGCTGAGATGAACTCTGCCTTGTTGGCCGCAGATCGGCAGTTCCAGAGGCTACCGGAGACCTGGAACTCCACGTGGGTCGTGCGCGCTGGGACCACCAGATTAGGGTGGCCGCGGCCACGCGGTGTGGAGCGTTTGTATGGTCTTTGCAGAGAGGAGAGAACAGGGATAGACAGACACATAGTTGACAGGCTACAGAAGAGGCTACGCTAATGCAAGGAGATTGGAATGACAAGTGGACTACACGTCTCGAATGTTCAGAAAGTTAAGCTTACCTAGCAAGAATACACAACACATGTCTCAACGAGGAGGAGTAGTAGGAAGGATCGGAGGACCAAAATGCAGCGTGGTATGTATCCATAATATAATTTAATGAGACTGAATACAAAATACAAAAGAACAAGAGAATCAAACTGAAAACCGAAACAGTCCCGAATGGTGCAAACACTGAAACGGAAAAGAATCACCCACAACTCAAAGGTGAAACCAGGCTACCTAAGTATGGTTCTCAATCAGCGACAACGATTGACAGCTGCCTCTGATTGAGAACCATACCAGGCCAAACACAGAAATACCAAATTATAGAAAAAAGAACATAGACTGCCCACCCCAACTCACGCCCTGACCATACAAAGACAAAACAAAGGAACTAAGGTCAGAACGTGACATCAACTTTATTATTTTATTTTATTGACCATTTTAATTGTGACTTACTTTCAGGTTATCTAATAATCAATGGTTGATTATCTACAAGGTAATGGGTTGGATGACTGTTTGAATATTTCCCCAACAAGTGTCAAATTATTTGGGTACTGGTTATTGAGGGTTACTGAGTGTGAGAAATACTTTGTTATGCCTTCTTGAATACTGTTGAATACTGTTTGTGGTTTTGAAACTACTGTTTCTTTTTGAGTATTTAATGCTGATGGTTAGAGAAATCAGTCCACTGCTCTTTATTATTTAATTGAGTGTTTTCGGTCTGAAGCTATATCTCTGTTATTTTTTTTTAATTTCACCTTTATTTAACCAGGTAGGCTAGTTGAGAACAAGTTCTCATTTACAACTGTGACCTGGCCAAGATAAAGCATAGTAGTGTGAACAGACAACAACACAGTTACACATGGAGTAAACAATAAACAAGTCAATAACACAGTAGGAAAAAAATAAGGAAAAAAATGTCCATATACATTGTGTGCAAAAAGCATGAGGAGGTAGGCAAATATTTACAATTTAGCAGATTAACACTGGAGTGATAAATGATCAGATGGTCATGTGCAGGTAGAGATACTGGTGTGCAAAAGAGCAGAAAAGTAAAGAAATAAAAACAGTATGGGGATGAGGTAGGTCAATTGGGTGGGTTATTTACCGATGGACTATGTACAGCTGCAGCGATCGGTTAGCTGCTCAGATAGCAGCTAACGATTTTTGCAATTCGTTCCGGTCACAGGCAGCAGAGAACAGGAAGGAAAGGCGGCTTTAGGGATGATCAGTGAGATACACCTGCAGAATGGTGTCGTCTGCGTAGTGGTGGATCAGGGAATTGCCCGCAGCAAGAGCAACATCATTGATATATACAGAGAAAAGAGTCGGCCTGGGAATTGAACCCTGTGGCACCCCCATAGAGACTGCCAGAGGACCGGACAACAAGCCCTCCGAATTGACACACTGAACTCTGTCTGCAAAGTAGTTGGTGAACCAGGCAAGGCAGTCATTAGAAAAACCGAGGCTACTGAGTCTGCCGATAAGAATATGGTGATTGACAGAGTCGAAAGCCTTCGCCAGGTCGATGAAGACGGCTGCACAGTAGTGTCTTTTATCAATGGCGGTTATGATATCGTTTAGTACCTTGAGCGTGGCTGAGGTGCACCCGTGACCGGCTCGGAAACCAGATTGCACAGTGGAGAAGGTACGGTGGGATTCGAGATGGTCAGTGATCTGTTTGTTGACTTGGCTTTCGAAGACCTTAGATAGGCAGGGCAGGATGAATATAGGTGACTATAGGTGACATTAACTATTGAGGCACCATACTGTTTCTTTTGTTTGGAGTGTTGACTATCAAGACTCTGGACTCTACCACTACTCCTAGTGGATGAACATTGTTTATGTGAAACATTCTATAATTCTAAAGGAAGAACTGATTGATGGGTGGAATTAAACCAAATAACTCTAAACGTTTATCTGGACTCACCACATGGATTTATTAATAGAGACCATACTATTTTACTCTTGCACATGTGCTTCATCAATATTTACCCATTGTTCCTTTTTAGCGAATTTAACAATATGTTGCAAGGTAAAGCCTTGGGTGGTGAGTTGATGAGTTGAATTCCAAATCTGGAATGTTAAAACCACCCTCATATTTAGGGACATGTAAAACTTCCCAATTTATTCCATTAATTTTATTTGCCCATATGAAGTCTGTTATGGCAGAGTATACTTTTTTAAAGAATGTATTCGGTGGGGTAATTGGTAATACCAAAAATGTATATTAAAAACTTTGGAAGTAATGCCATTCTGAAGAGTTTTATTCTAACCGGTAAAATGTATGGGGAGATTATCGATTTAATTAGATCTTCTTTTTTTGTTGTCACTTATTAAGCATCCTATTATTTAATATATTTTTTGTGGTCCACTTAAAGGACTTCTGTAGATCATGAGTTATTTTCTTTTTCCTATTACCATTATTTCAGTTTTTCCATGTTAATTTTAGAGTATTCGAAAAATGTTTTAAACAAGGGGGGCATTGAGTTTCCAATATTAGTCAAGTACATCAGAAGATTGTTGGGAAATAATATATATCAATATTGATACTTGTTAGGTTTGAGTTCAGTCTAATTGTTTCTGCAAGCTTTCAAATGCCAGGGCAAACAGGAGGGGGGAGAGAGGACATCCGTGTCTCGTACCCCTTTCTAAAGCAGTTTAATCAGATAATGCATTATTTGTGTATATATTTTGCTTTAGGATGTTTCTATAATATTTTTATGAAATGTATTATTTCAGCTGGAAAGTTGAGTGCCTCCAAAGTTTTGATTAGAAAAGACGATTCAAGACGGTCAAAAGCCTTTTCGGCATCAACAGCCATTATCCAGTCCCTCCAGGATTCTGTGATTGGTTGATATTGCATTAAATTATGCAATCAGCGCATATTATACGAGAGCTCGCAATTTTGACCAATCCCCGCACTTTTAGTGCATAAAAGGGTCCAATCAAAAGCGGGTTCATAATTTTGACCAATCCATTTTCCGTGGAAAATGGACCAATCCAACCACACGTCAACAACGTTTTTCCCCCCTGGCTATCAGCATATACACATGCGAAGACGATGAGTGATGCTGATAAATCAAATCAAACTTTATTTGTCACATGCGCCGAATACAACAAGTGTAGGCTTTATCGTGAAATGCTTACTTACAAGCCCTTAACTCCTTTTGAACTGCATTGTTGGTTAAGAAAATATTTACCAAGTAGATAAAAATAAATAATAAAAAGTAACACAATAAGAATAATGAGGCTATATACAGGGGGCACCAGTACCGAGTCAGTGTGCGGGGTACAGGTTATAGTTGAGTAATTTGTACATGTAGGTCGGGGTGAAGTGACTATGCATAGATAATGAACAACGAGTAGCAGCAGTGTACAGTACTGCTCGCCATGCGGTAGCAGAGAAAAGTCTAACTTGGGTGACTGGAGTCGATGAATATTTTATGGGCTTTCCTCTGATGCCGCCGATTGTATAGGTCCTGGATGGCCGGAAGCTTGGCCCCAGTGATGTACTGGGCTGTTTGCACTACCCTCTGTGGCGCCTTACGGTCAGATGCCGAGCAGTTGCCATACCAGGTGGTAATGCAACTGGTCAGGATGCTCTCGATGGTGCAGCTGTAGAACCTTTTGAGGATCTGGGGACCCATGCCAAATCTTTTTTTCTGGGGGGGGGGGTTGTCGTGCCCTCTTCGACTGTCTTTCTATGTTTGGACCATGATAGTTTCTTGGTGAGTTTCTAATTGTTTTTGTTTTCTGCTTAAAATCGCCCTAAAAAATGAGCACACGTTTTTATTGCATTATATGAAATGAACGTGAAAAAAACCCATCGCAAAATATATCGCAGAATTTCAGAAATTCTGCAGCAATAATCACACATTTTTGGCTGCAGAAATCACAATTTTTTTCGTGAAATCCTGGAGGGACTGATTATGGATAAATCTACAGCTTGTTTTTTTGCATCTTGTATTATACTAAAACATGTTCTTGTATTTGGTTTTAAATGTCTATTTATAATAAACCCGGTAATACTTTTGCCAGTCTGTTGCTTATGAGTTTTGTTATTATTTTATTATCACAATTTAATCAATTTATGGGTCTGTAATCGGCAAGGGACTCTCCAGATTTACCTGGTTTTAATATAACTCAAATAACTGTTTGATACATGGAACTCGGAGGCACTGAATTGAGTGACGTGTGTTGTCATTTGAGTAAATAGGGGCACTACTTAAAATATCAAATAAAATCTATGGGAAATATTGTGTCTAATATTCTGGATGATTTTACATTTTTAGTGATTCTTTTTAATCTGCTGATAGTTGTTTCAGGGTTATTGGAGTATAGTGGCTGGTGGGGCTTTAACCTCTCTGGGATTGTTCGGGATGCTCGCATCCCACCTCGTCAACAGCCAGTGAAATTACAGGGCACCAAATTCAAAACAACAGAAATCTCATAATTAAAATTCCTCAACCATACAAGTATTTTACACCATTTTAAAGATACACTTCTCGTTAATCCAACCACAGTGTCCGATTTCAAAAAGGCTTTTCGGCGTAAGCAGAACATATCATTATATTAGGTCAGCAACTAGTCACAGAAAGCATTCAGCCATTTTTCAACCAAAGAGAGGTGTCACAAAAAGCAGAAATATAGATAAAATGAATCACTAACCTTTGACGATTTTCATCAGATGACACTCCCAGGACTCACTGTTACACAATACATGTATGTTTTGTTCGATAAAGTTCATATTTATATCCAAAAACCTCAGTTTACATTGGCGCCATGTTCAGAAATGCCTACAAAACATCCAGAGAATTGCAGAGAGCCACATCAAATAACATAAATGCTCATCATAAACTTTGATGAAAGATACATGTTTTACATTTAAAGATAAACTGGTTCTTAATGCAACCGCTGTGTCAGATTTCAACAAAGCTTTACGGCAAAAGCACAATATTCAATCTTCTGAGAACAGCGTTCAGCAAGCCATACAGTTACCAAATTGTGGAGTCAACAAAATTAATAAATAGCATTGCAAATCTTCACTTACTTTTGCTGATCTTCATCGGAATGCACTCCCAGGACTCCCACAACAAAGGTTTGTTTTGTTCGATTACGTCCATATTTATGTCCAAATACCTCCGTTTTGTTTGTGCGTTTAGTTCCCTATTCCAAAGGCACAATGCTCGAGCGCAAAATCCAGACGAAGAGTCAAAAGAGTTCCATTACAGTTTGTTGAAACATGTCAAACGATGTTCATAATCAATCCTTAGAGTCTTCCATAATAAATCTTCAATAATATTCCAACCCGGACAATAGCGTATTCATTACAGAGGAAAAAGAAGGAACCGCGCAGTAAAAAACTGATTGGCCACAGCCTAGTCCACGTTGAAACAGCTCCTATTCGACCCCCTTCCACAATAGAAGCCTCAAACAACTTCTGTTGACATCTGCTGGAAGCCTTGGGAAGTGCAATACGGCCCCATAGACACAGCATATTGGACAGGCAATCACTTAAATGAAACTACAAACCTCAGATTTCCCACTTCCTGGTTGGATTTTTCTCAGGTTTTCACCTGCCATATGAGTTCTGTTATACTCACAGACATCATTCAAACAGTTTTAGAAACTTCAGAATGTTTTCTATCCAATACTACTACTAATATGCATATATTAGGATCTGGGACAGAGTAGCAGGCAGTTTACTCTGGGCACCTAATTCATCCAAGCTCAATACTGCCAGAGCTCTTCTTAATTTTACAGCAGGTTTGCAAGTCACAAAAATAAATACAATTACATTTTAGTATAGATAAATACTTCCATCCCTTTTTCCCAATTCAAGCTTGTCCCTCTCCACCTCCCTCTCCCAGTTTACCACCCGACCCTTGACCAGCCAAGCTTGTCACAACCTCCCATCCTTGCCCACCCTTACCCACCCAAGCCAAGTTTGTCCCAACCTCCTGTATTTTCCCACCCTCCCTTCTTTTCAGACACATTTACACCCATCCATACATCAACTTACTCATCCATTCTCCGTCATTCACATACATATACTCTATGCATCTGCCATTTTCTCCTGCTCTTCTACACATATTCATATTCACCCACCATATTCACCCACACTCCCATTCATATGCACAAACACACACACCCACACAAATCCATAAAATTGTTATTGACATGTTTGCTATATTTCCTCTTTTTTTATTGTCTTTTCAGTGTGTATTCCTTGTGTTTTATCTCAGCCTATCAGACAGGTCCTGAAGTAATCAAATTAACTGGCCGTGAATGATTATTACAATTTTTACTTTCACACTTTTTTCTCCCCAACCTTGTCCCATCGCTGCAAGTCCCCTACAGACTTGGGAGAGGCGATGGTCAAGAGCCATGTATCCTCTGAAACACAACCCTGCCAAGCTTGAAGATTACCATGCGAGCGTATTTAGCGTTCTTTTGTTTCAATTCATCTTCTAAAGTTTACTTTGTTTCCAGAAGGCTAATTTTCTAAAGGAACACTTTTATACCTGTGGACTTTATGTACTGTGATTATAATTTACAGCAGGCTTTTTTAATCACATAATTAGCGAGTATCAGTGCAGATCCCAATTACCAAGTCCTCCCATTCACTGAAGATGTTGAGATCTCTTTATTTTACATTTACATTTAAGTCATCTAGCAGACGCTCTTATCCAGAGCGACTTACAAATTGGTGCATTCACCTTATGACATCCAGTGGAACAGCCACTTTACAATAGTGCATCTAAATCTTTTAAGGGGGGTGAGAAGGATTACTTATCCTATCCTAGGTATTCCTTAAAGAGGTGGGGTTTCAGGTGTCTCCGGAAGGAGGTGATTGACTCCGCTGTCCTGGCGTCGTGAGGGAGTTTGTTCCACCATTGGGGGGCCAGAGCAGCGAACAGTTTTGACTGGGCTGAGCGGGAACTGTACTTCCTCAGTGGTAGTACTGTATTATTAATTTGACCTGTTCTGTGTGCTCAATCTTATGGAATGTGCAGTACTGGGGTGCAATCTAGGTTTATTTTTGTTAAGTATGTTTTTGGTTTATACTGCACAGAATTGTACTTAAAGGGGTACAAACGCTTGTCACTGTAGTGGTACCCTGTAAGACACATCCATTGTGTACACATGTAAGACACATCCATTGTACCATTAGTTATAGGTAACTAATTGTACCCTTGCAGTTCGTACCTTAACAGAGCTATATGTGTGTATATCTTAGTGACAATATAGTACCTTTCTTACATTATTATGCTATCTGGGACGTGGTCTGTACTTTGGGAGATCTCCTGAAAACGGATCCAAATATGATAGCAGGTAGGCTATAGTTTACCACACACTATACAGAAGGCTATATAGCCACACTATTCTAGGATGCACAGTGTGCAAAAATTGGACTTTGTAATTGGAAAGAAACGAGGGCAAGATTGCTTACAGGAGTTGAATGTGTGGCTTCTATTTGCAGCAGCCGTCCTTTGCTGCTTTTCCTCGGATACAGACTTGTGATATTGAAATAACAACATCTACAGCTCCTGGGTCACTTGTGGGAAGCATATTTTGGCTTTAATTTAGTTTTAATATCTGATGAGGCCTCATTTTCTCTGGCCGTGCTTGTTTCTCTCCCTCCCTCATAGTCCTGACAATATACACATTCAGATGTTTAAATCTTATTACTTCTCTTTCCTTCTCCTCAACGATCCCACTAACGATCCCACTAACAGTGCCCCCTCAGAGCGCTTCCGTACACACCATCCTATAATTGCCCATTCTTCAGACAGAGAGCAGAGCAGCAGCAGAGATTGAAAAGGGCACTTTTTATGAGATGCAGAGGTCAGCCACCTAATTAGCAACCCTCTCGGCCTTTCCATAAATTCACCATACCACCGCTGTTCTCTGTTGCTGTCGCCACCGTGTTCCTGTTCATTCTCTATCTCTCCAACCGATGGCCCCTTTGAAGAGATCCCACTACAAAGGAATATTGGATCCAGCGACTTTTAATTGGCTTCTTTATGTGAGAAAAGGCATGCAGTCAAGAAATCTGTAGAGTTACGGGAGCAATTAGGGTTAAGTGCCTTGCTCAAGGGCACATCTACAGTTTTTTTCACCTAGTCCGCTCGGGGATTCGAACCAGCTACCTTTCGGTTACTGGCCCAAGGCTCTTAACTGCTAGGCTACCTGCCACCACATAGAGAGGAAAATACAGTACAAACACTGCCATAACCTGGCAGCTCCCAATTCAATACACATAGCCTTGAAAAGGTAATCATAAGCTGAGAAATAGGAGGCAGGAGAGCACTGGTTCCTGGGCACATCTGTTAATTTACCCTTGAGCAAGGCACTTAACCCTAATTGCTCCCATAAGTCAATCTGGATAAGAGTTTCTACTGAAAGACCTGCAGGTTGATAAGGCTCTATCGATACAAACACAGTAGATAGACAGGGTTTGGTTTTGAGACAGAGCCAGTTCCCTGCTTCTCCTGTAGTACAGACCATATCTCCTGAAAGCCAGCCTGGCAATAAGCACCATTACCACCATGACTGTTCTGTTGTTGGGGCTCTAAATTGAGTGGGCTGATAGATTCGCAGCAGCTCTCTCTCTGGACAGAGGGAGCAGCAGATTATAGTATCATCCCCAGCCACTGGGGGAAAGCCTCAACCCCAGCGAAATAGATATCAACCTAGGCCTTTGTTTAGTTGTGCTAAACAAAGCTTAAAACACCAGACAGCAAGCAATGCAGATGTAGAAGCACGGTGGCTAGGAAAAACTCCCTAGAAAAGGAGGGCTCTACTGTACCTGCCCCCTTCAGGTGCCCATTGTCCCCCTTCTCCCTCCTCTTATTCTCCTGTGCGGTGGCGTGCTGAGGGTTGAGGTGGTCTGAGAGCCTGGAGCCATGCTCTTACATAACACCCACACAAATAATGTAGTGTGAAAGACAACACGCTGCGTGAGCAGAGGGAAACAAATCCTGCCTGAACACTACAGTGCTGCTGTTGAGTGCATGGCTGCTACCATTACTACTTTATGAGGGACAGGAATAGGGGCTGGGAAACGGGACAGGGGGTGGGAAAAGGACAAGGTCAGGGACGGGGGCACACACGGGTTGAATCAACGTTGTTTCCACGAGATCTGGAAATCTCCTTTACCCACATGGAGACACAAGCAGGGCAATCCAACCATACCTCTGCAAATCACATCGCATTGGTTGTATACACAAATTTGCTATGTTATTGCAGGTGCAGTAACATTTTGGTTTTTCTAGTTCCAACAGTGCAGTAATACCAAGCAATAAAACATTTAAACAGCAAGTAAACATTATTGAAGTGAAAAGTGCACTCAGAACAGCATCAATTCGTCGGGGCATGGACTCTACAAGGTGTCGACAGTGTTCCACATGGATGCTGGCTCATTTTTTTCTCCAATGCTTCCCACGGATGTCCTTCGTGTGGTGGACCATTCTTTATACAATGGATGAAATGGATGAGCGTATTCTTGTCAGAAAACCAGTGCCCCTAGCACCTACTACCATACGCACTTAAATCTTTTCTCTTGCCTATTTACACCCTGAATGGCACCCATACACAATCCATGTCTCAATTCCAAATCAAAATGTATTTGTCATGTGCGCCGAATACAACCGGTGTAGACCTTACAGTGAAATGCTTACTTACAGGCCCGAACCAACAGTGCAGTGTTTAAGTTTTTTTTTTTAAGTATTAGGTAAACAATAGATAAGTAAGAAAATGTATAAACAACCACGTTAAAAAGATCATGAAAAATAACAGTGGCGAGGCTATATACAGTAGCAAGGCTATAACAGTAGCAAGGCTACAGTTGAAGTCGGAAGTTTACATACACTTAGGTTGAAGTTATTAAAACTCGTTTTTCAACCACTCCACACATTTCTTGTTAACAAACTATAGTTTTGGCAAGTCGGTTAGGACATCTACTTTGTGCGTGACAAAATTAATATTTTCAACAATTGTTTACAGACAGATTATTTCACTTATAATTCACTGTATCACAATTCCAGTGGGTCAGAAGTTTACATACACTAAATTGACTGTGCCTTTAAACAGCTCGGAAAATTCCAGAAAATTATGTCATGGCTTTAGACGCTTCTGATAGGCTAATTGACATCATTTGAGTCAATTGGAGGTGTAGCTGTGGATGTATTTCAAGGCCTACTTTCAAACTCAGTGCCATGGGAAAATCAAAAGAAATCAGCCAAGACCTCAGAAAATGAATTGTAGACCTAAACAAGTTTGGTTCATCTTTGGGAGCAATTTCCAAATACCTGAAGGTACCACATTCATCTATACAAACAATGGGACCATGGGACCACGCAGCCGTCATACCGCTCAGGAAGGAGATGCGTTCTGTCTCCTAGAGATGAACGTACTTTGGTGTGAAAAGTGAAAATCAATCCCAAAACAACAGCAAAGGACCATGTCAAGATGCTGGAGGAAACATGTACAAAATAATCTATATCCACAGTAAAACAAGTACTATATCGACATAACCTGAAAGGCCGTTCAGCAAGGAAGAGGCCACTGCTCCAAAACCGCCAAAAAAAAGCCAGACTGCGGTTTGCAACTGCACATGGGGGCAAAGATCGTACCTTTTGGAGAAATGTCCTCTGGTCTGATGAAACAAAAATAGAACTGTTTGGTCATAATGACCATCGTTATGTTTGGAGTAAAAAGGGGGAGGCTTGCAAGCCGAAGAATACCATCCCAACCGTGAGGCGCGAGGGGTGGCAGCATCAAGTTGTGGGGGTGCTTTGCTGCAGGAGGGACTGGTGCACTTCACAAAATAGATGGCATAATGAGGATGGAAAATTATTGAAGCAATATGTCAAGACATCAGCCAGGAATTTAAAGCTTGGTCGCAAATAGGTCTTCCAAATGGACAATGACCCTAAGCATACTTCTAAAGTTTTGGCAAGATGGCTTAAAGACCACAAAGTCAAGGTATTGGGAGTGTCCATCACAAAGCTCTGACCTCAATCCCATAGAAAATTTGTGGGCAGAACTGAAAAAGCGTGTGCGAGCAAGGAGGCCTACAAATCTGACTCCGTTACACCAGCTCTGTCAGGAGGAATGGGCCAAAATTCACCCAACTTATTGTAGGAAGCTTGTGGAAGGCTACCTGAAACGTTTGACCCAAGTTAAACAATTTAAAGGCAATGCTACCAAATAGTAATTAAGTGTATGTAAACTTCTGACCCACTGGGTATGTGATGAAATAAATAGAAGCTAAAATAAGTAATTCTGTCTACTATTATTCTGACATTTCACATTCTTAAAATAAAGTAGTGATCCTAACTGACCTAAAACAGGGAATTTTTACTAGGATTAAATGTCTGGAATTGTGAATACTTCTGACTTCAACTGTATATACAGGCACCGGTTAGTCAGGCTAATTGAGGTAGTATGTACATGTGGGGGGACGGACAATGCAAATAGTCTGGGTAGCCATTTGATTACCTGTTCAGGAGTATTATGGCTTGGGGGTAAGATCTGTTGAGAAGCCTTTTGTTCCTAGACTTGGAGCTCCGGTACCACTTGCTATGCGGTAGTAGAGAGAACAGTCTATGACTGGGCTGGCTGGGGTCCTTGTCAATATTTAGGGCCCTTCCTCTGACACCGCACATAAACAGATTAACGACCATTTCGAATCCCACCGTAACTTCTCCACGATGCAATCTGGTTTCCGAGCTGGTCATGGGTGCACCCTAACCACGCTCAAGGTACTAAACGATATCATAACTGCCATCGATAAGAGACATTACTGTGCAGCCATATTCATCGACCTGGCCAAGGCTTTCGACTCTGTCAATCACCACATTCTTATCGGCAGACTCAATGGCCTTGGTTTCTCAAATGACTGCCTCGCCTGAATCACCAACTACTTCTCTGATAGAGTTCAGTGTGTCAAATCGGAGGGCCAGTTGTCCGGTACCACAGGGTTCAATTCTTTTCTCTGTATACAGTGGGGCAAAAAAGTATTTAGTCAGCCACCAATTGTGCAAGTTCTCCCACTTAAAAGTTCTCCCACTTTTCATCATAGGTACACTTCAACTATACAGACAAAATGAGAGAGAAAAAATCCAGAAAATCACATTGTAGGATTTTTTATGAATTTATTATATAGGTCCTGGATGGCAGGCAGCTTAGCCCCAGTGATATACGCGGTCGTACACACTATCCTCTGTAGTGCCTTGCAGTCGGAGGCCGAGCAGTTGCCGTACCAGGCAGTGATATAACCAGTCAGGATGCTCATGATGTTGCAGCTGTAGAACCTTTTGAGGATCTCAGGACCCATGACAGATCTTTTAGTTTCCTGAGGGGGAATAGGCTTTGTCGTGCCCTCTTCACAACTTTCTTGGTGTGTTTGGACCATGATAGTTTGTTGGTGATGTAGACACCAAGGAACTTGCTCCTCTCAACCTGCTCCACTACAGCCCTGTCGATGAGAATGGGGTCGTGCTCGGTCCTCCTTTTCCTGTAGTCCACAATCATCTCCTTTATATTGATTATGTTGAGGGATAGGTTGTTATTCTGGCACCATCCGGCCCGGTCTCTGACCTCCTCCCTATAGGCTGTCTCGTCGTTGTGAGTGATCAGGCTGTTGTGTCGTCTGCAAACTTAATGGTGTTGGTGTCGTGCCTGGCCACACAGTTGTGGGTAAACAGGGAGTACCGGAGGGGACTGAGCACGCACCCCTGAGGGGCTCCAGTGTTGAGGATCAATGTGGTGGATGTGTTGCTATATACCCTCACCACCTGGGGGCGGCTCGTCAGGCAATCCAGGATCCAGTTGCAGATGGAGGTGTTTAGTCCCAGGATCCTTAGCTTAGTGATGAGCTTTGAGGGTACTATGGTGTTGAACACTGAGCTGTAGTCAATTAATAGGATTCTCATGTAGGTGTTCCTTTTGTCCAGGTGGGAAAGGGCAGTGTGGAGTGCAATAGAGATTGCATCATCTGTGGATCTGTTTGGGCGGTATGAAAATTGGAGTGGGTCTAGGATTTCTGGGATAATGGTGTTAATGTGAGCCATTACCAGCCTTTCAAATCACTTCATGGCTATGGACGTGAGTGCTACAGGTCTGTAGTCATTTAGGCAGGTTGCCTTGGTGTTATTGGGCACAGGGACTCAATCAGGGACATGTTGAAAATGTCAGTGAACATACTTGCCAGTTGGTCAGTACATTCCCGGAGCACACGTCCTGGTTATCTGTCTGGCCCCGCGGCCTTGTGAATATTGACCTGTTTAAAGGTCTTACTCACGTCGGCTATGGAGAGCGTGATCACACAGTCGTCCGGAACAGCTGATGCTCTCATGCATGCCTCAGTGTTGCTTGCCTCGAAGCGAGCTTATAAGTGATTTAGCTCGTCTGGAAGGCTTGTGTCATTGGACATCTCACGGCTGTGCTTCCCTTTTGTAGTCTGTAATGCCTGTCATATAAAATGAGCGTCGGAGCCGGTGTAGTACGATTCAATCTTAGCCCTGTATTGACACTTTTTGCCGGTTTGATGGTTCGTCGGAGAGCATAGCAGGATTTCTTATAAGCTTCAGGGTTAGAGTCCCGCACCTTGAAAGAGATAGCTCTACCCTTTAGCTCAGTGCGAATGTTGCCTGTGATCCATGGCTTCTGGTTGGGGTATGTACATACAGTCACTGTGGGGACGACGTCATTGATGCACTTATTGATAAAGCCAGTGACTGATGTGCTGTACTCCTCAATGCCATCATAAGAATCCCAGAACATGTTCCAGTCTGTGCTAGCAAAACTGTCCTGTAGTTTAGCATCTGCTTGATCTGACCACTTTAATAGACCGAGTCACTGGTGCTTCCTGCTTTAATTTTTGCTTGTAAACAGGAATCAGGAGGATAGAATTGTGGTCAGATTTACCAAATGGAGGGTGAGGGAGAGCTTTGTATGTGTCTCTGTGTGTGGAGTACAGGTGATCTAGAATAGTTTTCCTCTGGTTGCACATTTAACATGTTGTCCATGAATATCCATAAAGTATAAAGTATGTCATCATTCAGCCACGATTCCGTGAAACAAGATGTTACAGTTTCTGATGTCCCGTTGGTAGGATATTCGTGATCGTACCTCGTCTAATTGTCCAATGATTGTATGTTGGCGAGTAATACTGACGGTAATGGCAGCTTTCCCACTTGCCGTCTGCGGAGCCTTATGAGGCACCCCGCTCTGTGTCCTCTGTACCTGCGTCCCTTTCTCTTGCCAGTGACAGGGATGTGGCCTTGTCGGGTGTTCGAAGTACATCCTGGGCATCCTGCTTGTTGAAGAAAAAATCTTTGTCTTATCCGAAGTGAGTGATCGCTGTCCTGATTTCCAAAAGCTCTTTTTTTGCCGTAAGATACGGTGGCAGAAACATTATGTTCAAAATAAGTTACAAATAACGTGAAAAAACACATAGCACAATTAGTTACACTCCTGTAAAAATGTTGCCATTTCTTCCGCCTTCCACCGACTTGTGGTGACTGTTTAACAGCCTGATGGCTTGGAGATAGAAGCTGTTGCTCAGTCTCTCTGCAAAAGTTACTTTCTTCAAATTCAGATGAGATTTTTGTTCAGTACCAGAGGGGGATCATGAGGCCAGAGTTTAGACAACTAGGCCCAGACTACCAGTTCTATGGGTCGATAGTACACTGGTAAGCAGTGCCCACAAGGGCCCTGTTGGCGATACTGCTAGACTATTATCACGAGGGTAGATCTCTGATGTGTAGAGGGACATCCTGTCGGTATGGTGCAGGGTGGGACAGATGAAGCATGGCAGAGGGGGAGGAGTGACGGGTTGGAGGGATGGCAGGAGAAACAGATGGAGGAAGGATGTAACAATGCTGCACCCTTGCAGCCGGGGAACCAGAGGATAGACAGAATGAGAAACAGAGGGCAGAGGAGGACAGAAGAGTTTGTGATAAATGTGTTGTTTTGGCTACGCCTGATTAGACAGCTGAATTGTGACCTGTGGCGGGCAGATCTGGCCGTGCCAGGCAGTGCCTCTGGGGCAGGCTTTTCACATACTAATCTGCCCTGACCCCCAGGCCCTTATAGGGCCAACGACAGGCGGGCAGCAGGGCACAGTGGCCAGTAGATAACCCCCAACAGTAGCTTCCCTCCTAACAACACCCATGATGATACCAGGGCAACACATGTCATGTGGACTGGAGCTGGGGGGTAGACAGTAAGGGGTCTACTGGGGTGATGGTTGTCTGCACCGACTTTAGTACAACCACCATTCAAATGATACTCATGGAAGTGGAGGCTGATACAGTGGATTCTGATAATGTAAGTTTAATACTCTTTATCCCGACCAACATTTATATTTACCTCAATCCAAGAGCCAAACTGTTCTCGCACTCTTCTTTAACCTCTATCACTTTTCCAAAATCCCCTCTTCCAACCAACTGCCTATCAGACTGTGGTTTTTAATGCAAGACTGTGCTTAAGGGTATTCAAAGTTAGAATTTCAAACACATCTAGTCCCAAAATGATTGACTACTTCAAAGGCTCCGTGTTTAGAAACAAACTCCTGCAGTGGTGGGCCTGGATTATTGGGTTATGGAGAGCTTGCCAACATAGTATTGGCCTAAGGGGCATTGCAATTCACGTAAAAGTGTGTACCTATGCCTAATGTGGGATGCAGTAAAATATCAGGACAAAATACTCTACCAGAAAATATGTAATGAGATGAGAGAGAGAGAGAGAGAGAGAGAACGAGAGCGAGAG
Source organism: Oncorhynchus keta (assembly GCF_023373465.1). Lineage (NCBI taxonomy): Eukaryota > Metazoa > Chordata > Actinopteri > Salmoniformes > Salmonidae > Oncorhynchus > Oncorhynchus keta. The sequence continues at coordinate 25,082,956 of NC_068435.1, read as the reverse complement.
TGAGAGAGAGAACGAGAGCGAGAGAACGAGAGATAGAGAGCGAGAGTGAGAGCGAGAGCGAGAGCGAGAGTGAGAGTGAGAGTGTGAGAGAGAGAGAGAGAACGAGAGTGAGAGTGAGAGAGAGAGAGAGAGAGAGAGAGAGACATCCATCCATCCAACAAACAAACAAACACTCGGGGGCAAGTGGCAGACACGTCTCCGACATGAGGTGATATCCACCTGCTCACCAGGAGGTAAATTGACAGACTGGCTCTTCCATGGGGGAGTCTGAGGCACCTGGGGTCTGTCACCACAATCTCCGTCTGTCTCTATAGAAGTCTGCTCTGCATCTCAAATGTCACCCTTCCCCCTATATAGTGCACTACTTTTGACAAGGGCCCATGGGGCTCTGGGCAAATGTGGTGCACTATATAGGAAATTTAGGATGACATTTGGGACGCATCCCTGCTCCCCCATCTCCCTCACTCCCCAGCCAGTCCAAAGCCAACGATCCCTGAACCACTCAAATACTGCAACAGCAGGTGCAATTTCATCAAAATAGGCCATAACTGTCAGAATCATGGAAAATGATGGCGTCCATCTGTTAACTACAGTGTGTGTTATTTTGCAAGAATTGATTGTGGCACGTTTGAGGTAGGCTAAACACTATTATTACGTCTGATCCTTTCTTTCAGCGTTTGTTGGAAAGTGTCATGACAGGGCAATGAAGATGTAACGGCACTTTTTTCTTCCTGACTTGGCCTCATGAGAATAAGCATCAGCTGAGTGTCTGAGTCACAAAGATCCTATTACATTTCTATAGGTAATTCTATAGTCTGAGTAATGTAATTTACTAAAAAGAGAGAGGAAGTCAGACTCGGTGGAGGCTCCTATGAGGAGGAAGGGTATTCATAAATCAGTGAATTTCATAAAAATAAAAATGGTAAAACATTGAAAAAGTTATCCTTTTTAGATAAAACTATACTAAATATATTCACGTCACCAAATAATTTATTAAAACACACTGTTTTGAAATGAAGGTCTACAGAGGCCTCAACAGCACTCTGTAGCATAGCACCATGGTGTAGCTGGAGTTCTCACCCCCTTCCATAGACTTACACAGTAATTATCACAACTCCTCCAACCTATCAGAGCTTAATTTCTTCAAAAATGAAGGAGAAGCAAGAGAGAGAATGAGGGAGTGTCATTTTTTTCTCCGTTTCCCTTAATTAGCTAGCAAATGCAGCTGGCTGGTTTAGTTACTCAAACATCCGGCTCAAACAGAGGGATGCTATGTTAGCTAGCTGGCTATGACAGTAGTTCTATTAGCTATTTTTTCACCTTTATTTAACCAGGTAGGCAAGTTGAGAACAAATTCTCATTTACAACTGCGACCTGGCCAAGATAAAGCAAAGCAGTTCGACACATATAACAACACAGGGTTGAACATGGAGTAAAACAAACATACAGTCAATAATACAGGAGAAAAATAAATCTATATACAATGTGAGCAAATGAGGTGAGATAAGGGAGGTAAAGGCAATAAATTGGCCATGGTGGCGAAGTAAATACAATATAGCAATTAAAACACTGGAATGGTAGATTTGAGAGTAGATGAGTGTGCAAAGTAGAAATACTGGGGTGCAAAGGAGCAAAATAAATAAATACAGTAGGGGAAGAGGTAGTTGTTTGGGATATTTATAGATGGGCTATGTACAGGTGAAGTGATCTGTGAGCTGCTCTGACAGCTGGTGCTTAAAGCTAGTGAGGGAGATATGTGTTTCCAGTTTCAGAGATTTTTGTAGTTCGTTCCAGTCATTGGCAGCAGAGAACTTGAAGGAGAGGCGGCCAAAGGAGGAATTGGCTTTAGGGGTGACAAGTGAGATATACCTGCTGGAATGCGTGCTATGTTGACTAGGATGCTACTTTAGCTAATATGTTGACAACGATGTAGGCTGTGTGTAGCGGTTATGACATGGTTTGGCTTGAAAATGTTTTTTAGCCTGGTCACATACAGCTGATGTGTTGTTCATTGTGCAAGTTCTCCAACTTAAAAAGATGAGAGAGGCCTGTAATTTTCATCATTAGGTACACTTCAACTATGACAGACAAAATTAGAAAAAAAATCCAGAAAATCACATTGTAGGATTTTTCATGAATTTACTTGCAAATTATGGTGGAAAATAAGTATTTGGTCACCTACAAACAAGCAAGATTTCTGGCTGTCACAGACCTGTAACTTCTTCTTTAAGAGGCTTCTCTGTCTTCCACTCGTTACCTGTATTAATGGCACCTGTTTGAACTTGTTATCAGTATAAAAGACACCTCTCCACAACCTCAAACAGTCACACTCCAAACTCCACTATAGCCAAGACCAAATAACTGTCAAAGGACACCAGAAACAAAATTGTAGAACTGCACCAGGCTGGGAAGACTGAATCTGCGATAGGTAAGCAGCTTGGTTTGAAGAAATCAAATGTGGGAGCAATTATTAGGAAATGGAAGACATACAAGACCACTGATAATCTCGATCTGGGGCTCCACGCAAGAACTCACCCCGTGGGGTCAAAATGATCACAAGAAGGATGAGCAAAAATCCCAGAACCACACGGGTGGGAACTAGTGAATGACCTGCAGAGAGCTGGGACCAAAGTAACAAAGCCTACCATCAGTAACACACTACGCCGCCAGGGACTCAAATCCTGCAGTGCCAGACGTGTCCCCCTGCTTAAGCCAGTACATGTCCAGGCCCGTCTGAAGTTTTCTAGAGAGCATTTGGATGATCCAGAAGAAGATGGGGAGAATGTCTTATGGTCAGATGAAAACAAAATATAACTTTTTGGTAAAAACTCAACTCGTCATGTTTAGAGGACAAAGAATGCTGAGTTGCATCCAACGAACATTATACCTACTGTGAAGCATGGGGGTGGAAAAATCATGCTTTGGGGCTGTTTTTCTGCAAAGGGACCAGGACAACTGATCCGTGTAAAGGAAAGAATGAATGGGGCCATGTATCGTGAGATTTTGAGTGAAAACCTCCTTCAATCAGCAAGGCATTGAAGATGAAACGTGGCTGGGTCTTTCAGCATGACAATGATCCCAAACACACCGCCTGGGCAACGAAGGAGTGGCTTCGTAAGAAGCATTTCAAGGTCCTGGAGTGGCCTAGCCAGTCTCCAGATCTCAACCCCATAGAAAATCTTTGGAGGGAGTTGGAAGTCCATGTTGCCCAGCAACAGCCCCAAAACATCACTGCTCTAGAGGAGATCTGCATGGAGGAATGGGCCAAAATACCAGCAACAGTGTGTGAAAACCTTATGAAGACTTACAGAAAACGTTTGACCTCTGTCATTGCCAACAAAGGGTATATAACAAAGTATTGAGATAAACTTTTGTTATTGACCAAATACTTATTTTCCACCATAATTTGCAAATACATTCATTAAAAATCCTACAATGTGATTGTCTGGATTTTTTTCTTCTATGATGAAAATTACAGGCCTCCCTCATATTTTTAAGTGGGAGAACTTGTACAATTGGTGGCTGATTAAATACTTTTTTGCCCCACTGTATCTCTCTATGATTTCCAAAATAAAAATTCTGATGTATAGTATCATACGGTCTTACAATAGCATACGAATTGGATAATTTAACTAATCATATATCTTGGAGGACATATAGTATTGCACGTTTTTATCTGAGACCAGAGTGCCTGTTGAGTCGTAACAACAAAGGAGAAGCTGGTTGAGAGAATGCCAAGAGTGTGCAAAGCTGTCATCAAGACAAAGGGTGGCTATTATGAAGAATCCTAAATATAAAATATATTTGAATTTGTTTAACACTTTTTTTGTCTACTAAATGACTCCATATGTGTTCTTTCATAGTGTTGATGTCTTCACTATTATTCTACAATGTAGAAAATAGTAAAAATAAAGAAAATACCTGGAATGAGTAGGTGTGTCCAAACTTTTGACTGCCACTGTACATTTAATTTGAACACATTCCAGCACATATTGATGTGGATGGTGGTGATTGATGACAACGATGATAATGATGATTATGGCCATAACCAACATTAGTCCCCGAAACACGTATGTGATTTGAGAATACTGTACATTGACAAGCAATGTGTCAGTAAGCAGAAATGTAAATACGGATGTGGAGAGAGGTGATGATGATGAACATCTGACAAGCAGTGAATCTTGCCATCACAAATAAATATTTGTCCTCGATAGAACCACATTTGCCATATTGAGAATACTGTATGTTTACAGGGAATTTGTCAGTAAGCATAAATGTGGAATAGGCTAAAGACGGCGATTAGGCTTGAGAAGCCGGCGAGGGATGTCAGCCCAGGTGCATTCTGGGATTAAACCCTCGCCATGGGCCCTGATTCAGCTCCATCCTGCATTAATTGAGTTTTTTCATTTCTCTACGATAAGACCCTGGCAACCGGATTCCATCTTCTCTATGGCCAGTGATACAGATTTGATTTCCAAACAGGCTGGAGCCCGGGCTACAAAAGAGGCAGCTGAAAGAGACTAAGGGGATATAGAAGGCTCCTTTTGTTTCAGACCGCCAGCTGCCTTCCCCCCAGTCAACATGCTCTTTCATGTGGAGCCACAGAGAGAGAATGTGTGTGAGACACAGAGACACACAAAGACCGAGAGCGATAGGGAGAGAAAGAGACAGGGATGGAGAAAGAAAGGGAGAGAGAGAGCCATGGACACATAATGCAGACGGGCCCCAGAGAGAGATAAAGAGAGAAGGAGAGAGGCTAGAGCTATATCCACCTCCATAGGTAACCTAACCGGATCTCAGCATCAACACATCCCTTTGATATGATGCTGTGCTGTACAACGGGACAAGGCTATTCATTCATCCTTGATTAGATGGCTGTGAAAAGTTGATTTTTTTCCTACATGAAAAGGTCCTTTGACCGTTTGCAGTCAAATCCCTCTGAAAAAGGCAACAATTAGTTGTAAACATCTTAACATAATAGGAAGACTGGTCTCTCAGGTAGCCAACATGTCTGTTTCAAACAGTGGCGTCATTTCGGGCGAGTTATAACGTTGAAGCTCATTTACTGCATAAAAACACAATTTTAAAACTCTAAAATGCAATTTGGAGAACAGCAAAAACAAGCTACATTTACTCTATAGCCATTATCACCTTGGCTACTTTAGTTACTTGGCCATCTACAGTCATCTTCCACCTCCGGACTTTTAAAAGAAAGTCGCGCTGTTCACTGCAGCTGCATCAGCTTGATGCGCTCTAAAGCCAGCCAGCCCTGAGGAGGAGTCCGCATGGTCTTAAAACCTGCCTTTTATTACCGCTAAACTGCATTTGCCTTTTATTCAAGATTGGAATGATTTTTGTAGCCTATTTGAAATTGTTGCTGTAGAGCTAGGGTATAGCGACTGCCATACCCAATTGACAACCCTATTTTCAAAGCGGATTAAAACATTCTGGTTTAGATGCAGTGTTCAGGTGGTAAATAAATACCAAACTGGCTCTTACTGGCAGGAAATTAAGTGAATAACATAACTGAGATGCTGAATCAAAGCACTATTTAAACGGCATGTATTGCAAATACCACAGGGAATGCTGAAACTCTAAGAGAGGTGGCAGACATTGATAGAAGAAGAAAATGCATTATAAAAGACATCAAACTCATTTCCATATTCAGGTGAGTGACAATCATAAACAACTGCCATCCACAATAACACTCAACTTAAAATAACAAAATTGGAGTTATTAGCCAGGGGTGAGACTATTACGCTTACATAGACTTTTAACCAAATGTGTGTTGGATTAGGGTCCTAGGCAAAGCCCTGCAAATAATAAACTCTAACAATGCTTAGCTTATATCAGCTTAATTAAACATTTTGGGGCCCATATTGGAGAGGTGCAGTGGTGTGTAGATTGATAAACAGCAGAACAAACATACTCAGTGATTGATTGACACAAAATGAGAGCAGCAGACTGGAAAGAAAGAGGGTCGTAAAGAAGGAAAAACAAGGGAAGTGATGAAGTGGCCGTACACTCATCTCCTCAGCCTCTCCTCTGGCCGGTTAGGTACTTCTCTATCAGGGCTGGCTGTGAAACTATATAGCTTCTCTCTTGTGATCTCCTCTATTTCCCGACAATCTCTATCCAGCCCAGGAGCAAACCTCTGTGAAATGGTGTTGTTTCCTCTCACTACATCTAGAGCACCACAGAGCGAATGCTGCCTGCAACCCCCTTACTTAACGTAGCAGTAGTAGAAAGACTGCTGAGTGGAGTCCCCACATCCGTGTTCAGGAGAAACAGACGTTAGGTTGGAAATACTGTATCCCTGAAAACCGGAAACATCTGCTTTCTAACTTTAATGCTAAGGACAATAAAATGAAAAGGTTGGCATTCCAAATGGAACCCTATTCCCTATTTTCCCTATTTAGTGCACTACTTTTGACCAGGTCCCATAGGGCTCCATTCGGGTGCGATTTAAGACGCCACACAATGACTGACTACAGAGTGGACCAAGGACAGACAAAACGAATGAAGAGTGATGGTGACTAGGCTGTTTGATTACAATATATTTCACAACTATGACCAGGGATTAAAGAAAGGCGGAACCGGAAAAATAAATAGAGTGGGTGCCCCGTATCGGCAAAACATTTCATTATCACAAGAATTCAAAAAAAAATATTAATAAAACTGTAGGCTATTACACCATGATTAATCATTACGGCATGTCAGAGGCATTAACGATGTGCGAATGGACTTGAAAACTGGTGGTATAGCCTAAGCTCCAAAATGTGATGTGGTTCGACTAGAACACTGACATTTTGCCAAAGCAGAGATGAGTGACTAACACCGAGACACGTGCGTACAGCAGTGGACACAAATTCTGGCCTAATGACAATCGCCAAAGGTCATTACACTTTTTGATATTTTGTGTAACAGATCTCTTTCCATTCACCACTGTTTGGAGGCTGGAGATATGTTACGAGTGGATGAACGTGCACAGGTAGCCTGGTAAAGGAGCACTTTGAAGTGATTGTCTGATGATCAGATGAAAACACCATGAACAGATATGCCATTTAACTTTTAAAATGTATTAAATTTACGACTAGGCCCACAGAGATCCTACTGAATGAATTACATGCAAGCGCGTGCACATGTAGCAGGTCCCGTACCAGGAAGAAATGTACTCTACTTTCACCCCTGACTATGACTGACATAGCTATGACCTATAGCCAATATTGTCAAACACTTGTCTAACTACAGAATACAGTATTACAGTTGTAGTGATAGGTCAGTGTGCTTAGGCATGTTTGTACTGTTCTTTCCCTATAAACCCCTTAAATGGTAGCTGAGTGAGTTGGATATCATACATTATTTTACAGCATTTCCCTCCTTCACTCTGAAGTTAAGCTCCCTCGGTGGAGGCACGGCACTCAGATGGTAAATTGGCACCAGAGGCTGAGATTAAGACAAGCCATTAGAAACGCATACAACTTTATCAGCTATTTGGGCTTCATCTTACCTCCTCCCAGCCCTATCACAAGGGACAACACATTCAGTTGGAGGGGAAACAGCAAGTTTTATTAGGGAAGAGTATTGTCATTAGTGTAAGATATAAGGCCAGCACCGGTCCTAAAGCAGTGACATGAGCATTTACAGAATGCTGTACTGCATCTTTCCTTACAGGATATTCAGAGCCAGACTGCCATGTCCGGAAGCTAAAATGCTTCTAATTAATACTTAGTGAGGCATCATTTGGCAAAGTTTAAAACATAATCCCAATTCCTCAGAGGAGGAAATGGCTTTCCACACATCTGCTGTACTATTTTGCATCGCATTATCTTTTTTCCCTGCCACCTTTGAGGTGGAAAGAAAAGCTGGGAGTTATAGCCAACCAAGAAAAGCTGGGAGTTGTAGCCAACCAAGAAAAGCTGGGAGTTATAGCCAACCAAGAAAAGCTGGGAGTTATAGCCAACCAAGAAAAGCTGGGAGTTATAGCCAACCAAGAAAAGCTGGGAGTTATAGCCAACCAAGAAAAGCTGGGAGTTATAGCCAACCAAGAAAAGCTGGGAGTTATAGCCAACCAAGAAAAGCTGGGAGTTATAGCCAACCAAGAAAAGCTGGGAGTTGTAGCCAACCAAGAAAAGCTGGGAGTTATAGCCAACCAAGAAAAGCTGGGAGTTCTAGCCAACCAAGAAAAGCTGGGAGTTCTAGCCAACCAAGAAAAGCTGGGAGTTCTAGCCAACCAAGAAAAGCTGGGAGTTCTAGCCAACCAAGAAAAGCTGGGAGTTGTAGCCAACCAAGAAAAGCTGGGAGTTATAGCCAACCAAGAAAAGCTGGGAGTTCTAGCCAACCAAGAAAAGCTGGGAGTTCTAGCCAACCAAGAAAAGCTGGGAGTTCTAGCCAACCAAGAAAAGCTGGGAGTTCTAGCCAACCAAGAAAAGCTGGGAGTTATAGCCAACCAAGAAAAGCTGGGAGTTATAGCCAACCAAGAAAAGCTGGGAGTTATAGCCAACCAAGAAAAGCTGGGAGTTATAGCCAACCAAGAAAAGCTGGGAGTTATAGCCAACCAAGAAAAGCTGGGAGTTATAGCCAACCAAGAAAATTCAGAAGGCAACAACCACCTTCTTACAGCAGACTGCTTCTTCAGTGGACAGCAGACTTGGCAAACTCCTGAGTAATCAAGAATAACTGCATTAACATACTGTAACACAATATCCTCAAGCAGAGGTGGGACCAAGTCACTATTATTCAGTGTCACAAGCAAGTCTCAAGGTTCGAGTCTCAAGTCGAGTCCCAAATAGAACGGGTCAAGTCCAAGTCGTACATTCTAAAAGCTAAATCTATAAATGCAACGACTTGTTCAATACAAAACTTTGTCTATTTATTGAGTCTACCAGACAGCCCTTTTCATTATTTTGTTTAATTGTAAAATAGGGACATTGTAGCAGTCATAAGGCCATGACATCAGCAGAAGGCAAGGCAGGTTGACTAGCTCAGTGTACATTTATTTACAGATCTTGTTGATCCATGTCATACAAAATATACAAGTAGCTTTACCAAACATACACCCGCAATAGCCCAAAATAAATAGCCTCTGTATCAACCTGTCCTATCTGAACGGACACTGGTAGAGGGCAAGACTGTACAGCCTCCCCTTAAGAAACCAAATGGAACCTGTCTAACAGGACCTCACACAGGTACTGTAGGCCTACATAATATAAGCACTTGGTCCCCAGGCCCATACAATTACAACCAATAAACTGGTTATACAATGGAAAAGGAAATTTCCACATCTATTGTTACATTCGTCTTAATCAGACCTAACGATATATCAACAACATGCAACAATCATTTTCTCTTATTCAAAGTTCGTGCAGGCCACGTAGCTGTAATGAATACTCAGGGAGAAAAAGGTGTAGATTCGCAGGAATCGTGGTCGCAGGCAATGGTCAAGCAGGTAGGCAGTCAAAAACAAACAATACCTCACAACCATACAAACTGAAAGAACTGAACTGAATAGGAAGCTGATGAGCCCAGGTGAGAAACGAACACAGGTGAAATCAATGAACAAAAAAATGAAAGACAGTGCTACGTTCCAGAACACAAAGAAACAGGGCTATGTTCAAAAACACAAAGAAAAAGAACACAGTTGACTAAGAAAAGAAAAGCAGAACCAGCAGCCTATTTCTATGCGCACTGAGGTGAGCGTGCTCCTATTACACACATCCAAATTGACAGAGACACATGGAACTCTGACATAACCCAGGAAATATGAACAAAGGAAACCATACATTGAATAAAAAGTATTTTGTGAACATTCATGTGCACTATAAACATTGTGCCCACTCAGAGCAGGGTTAGAAATGGTTGGCTATAAAAGGAAAAAATGTATTTTAGGTCTATCAAACATGAAACACAAATAACTACGTGTTGGAATAAACAGTACAGGAATGGAATGATAAAACGCAATAATTATTGTAGTATTAAATGGAATGTAGATTTACCACAGGACCTATTCATTAAACGTGTAAAAGCAGCAGCAAACATGTTTAAACAAGAGAAAGAAGCACTCTCCACTCCTATGGTGCATCTTCGCCAAAGTAATAACTAATTTTAACAAAAAAATCTAAATTCAAGCTTCATAAGTAAATGAGCAGTTTCAAGCAATTGTTACATACCAAAAGACCAGTAGGCCTATGCTAGTAATTGTTGCCCCATTGTTGGTGAGCAGTTCATATTCTTGATCGCCAAACAATTTTTTGAGCTGCATATTTATTTATTATAGCAAGTTATTTTAAGTTATTTTATTTTCTATCAAATTGAGTCTCAAGTAATACAATTTGTGACTCGAGTCTAAGTCATGTGACTGGAATCCACAACTCTGTCTGAAAGTGTTTTGAATTGTGGAGCGATAAGAAGCCAAAACATAGACTCATTGTAGGGCACCCACCAGAGTGACAAATAGAAGCCAAACACTCATGACAAGTCCAAGAAAAGTGAAAAGCACAGCCTTGATTAGCTTCGATTGTTTGCCATCACACAGGCACAGTACGCTAAACAGTAGCTGGTGGCTACAATGAAAGACCACTACCTGTTCATTAACTTCTAGAGCTTGAAAATATTAGTCAAACAACATTGCAAAAAGGACAAACATAGCCAAGTACGGCATACGGAGAGACAGAGAGAGAGATGATAATGGGTTGACAGTAACATAGGAGACTGTGGTTCTCTCCCAAAGACAGTTGGCTGAATCAACCAACCAGCCTCTGTCTAATTGGGGCAGAGGACATAAGGTTTGGGCCCTCAGCGGGCCAATCCCTATAAGCCCATGGCCACGGCAGACAGGCAAGCAGCGATGGAGGTTGAACTGGACCACATACAAGCCCTGTGCCTTGCCAGCTGGATGGGTATCTGAACAGAAGGGCCTGTACCAGCAAATAGCTTGACTGCCGGCCCCAAACTGGACCTTTGATACAAGCAGCAATTCTGGAAATGAATCCGATGCAGCGTGTTTTATAAAGAAGACTGAGGAGAGAGTGCTGTTTGTCATTGAGCCAGGATAAAAAATGTACTGTCCGACTATTCTTGTGTGTGATTGAAGTAGACGGCCATAGGCTAACGGATCGCATTAACAGTATGTGCTATACATGTCCAATAGCAAGAACAGTGCTATTCTCTGTAATTACATATCACATTTAATGTCACATTTCTAATCTCTAATATCTGACAGTCAATGTGTTCAGATGGATTAGATGGAAGGCATCAGGAGCACTCAATAACATTTCATGATTACAAGCAGCAACATTAAGGAAGCTCAACTTTTTTCATTTTGTAAGTGACTTGACGGCCATTTCTTGTCTGGCGCCTGCCACCAGGAATTCTCTAACTAGTGCATCACTGTGTAATGTGTAAATTAAGAGGCTGCCAGTGCAGTTTTTATTGTACAGTGTGGCCTTAGCAGTGTCTGAACATGAGCAATACCAAGGATACTGCTGCTGGGTTCCTCAACCTGCTACGTTCCAAATGGCACCCTATTCCCTATATAGTGCACTACTTTTGACCAGAGCCCTATGCAATTTGAGATGCATCCGTTGACCTACTTATACCAGGAAATGCACTACATGGCCAAAAGTATGCTCGTCAAACATCTCATTACAAAATCAGGGGCATTAATATGGACTTGGTCCCCCCTTTATTGCTATAACAGCCTCCACTCTTGTGGGATTGCAATAGGCTGATGCTAAATACACTACATGGTCAAAGTATGGGGACACCTGCTTGTTGAACATCTCATTCCAAAATCATGGACATTAATATGGAGTTGGTCCTATAACAGCCTCGACTTTTCTTGGAATACTTTTCACTAGATGTTGGAACATTGCTGCGGGGACTTGATTCCATTCAGCCACAACAGCATTAGTGAGGTCGGCACTGATGTTGGGCGATTAGTTCTGGCTCGCATTCAGCATTCCAATTCATCCCAAAAGTGTTTGATGGGGTTGAGGTCAGGGCTCTGTGCAGGCCAGCCAAGTAATTCCACACCAATCTCAACAAACCCTTGCTTTGTGCACAGGGACATTGTCATGCTGAAACAGGAAAGGGCCTTCTCCAAATGGTTGCCACAATGTTGGAAGCACAGAGTCGTCTAGAATGTCATTGTATGCTGTAGCACTAAGATTTCCCTTCACTTGAACTAAGGGGCTTAAACCGAACCATGAAAAACAGCCCTAGACCATTATTCCTCCTCCACCAAACCTAGATTTGTCCATTGGACTACCAGATGGTGAAGAGTGATTCATCTCTCTAGAGAAAGTGTTTCCACTGCTCCAGAGTGGTGAGCTTTACACCAATCCAGGTGACGCTAGGCATTGCGCATGGTGATCTTAGGCTTGTGTGCAGCTGCTCGGCCATGGAAACCCATTTCATGAAGCTCTGATGAACAGTTATTGTTCTGATGATGCTTACAGAGGCAGTTTGGAACTCGGTAATGATTGTTGCAATCGAGGACAGACGATTTTTACACACTATACGCTTCAGTACTCAGAAGTCCCATTCTGTGAGCTTGTGTGGCCTACCACTTCGCGGCTGAGCCGCACCTAGATATTTCCAATTCACAATAGCAGCACTTATAGTTGACCGTGGCAGCTCTAGCGGGGCAGAAATTTGACGAACTGACTTGTTGGAAAGGTGGCATCCTATGACGGTGCCACGTTGAAAGTGACTGAGCACTTCAGTAAGGACATTTTACTGCCAATGTTTGTCTATGGAGATTAGATGATTGTGTGCTAGATTTTATACACCTGTCAGCAACGGGTGTGGCTGAAATAGCCAAATCCACTCATTTGAAGGTGTGTCCACATACTTTTGTATATACAGTTGAAGTCAGAAGTTTACATACACTTAGGTTGAAGTCATTAAAACTCGTTTTTCAACCACTCCACACATTTCTTGTTAACAAACTATAGTTTTGGCAAGTCGGTTAGGACATCTACTTTGTGAATGACACAAGTATTTTTCCAACAATTATTTACAGACAGATTATTTCACTTATAATTCACTGTATCACAATGCCAGTGGGTCAAAGGTTTACATACACTAAGTTGACTGTGCCTTTAAACAGCTTGGACAATTCCAGAAAATTATGTTATGGCTTTAGAAGCGTCTGATAGGCTAATTGACATCATTTGAGTCAATTGGAAGTGTACCTGTGGATGTATTTCAAGGCTTACCTTCAAACTCAGTGCCTCTTTGCTTGACATCATGGGAAAATAAAAAGAAATCAGCCAAGACCTCAGAAAAAAAATGTAGACCTCCACAAGACAGGTTCATCCTTGGGAGCAATTTCCAAATGCCTGAAGGTACCACGTTCATCTGTACAAACAGTAGTATACAAGTATAAACACCATGGGACTGAGCTAACTCAGGGCAGATCGACAAAAATGTACATATGTACATACATTTTGGTATTGCCAGTGTTCTTAATCTTGCAATGATGCAAAGCTTCTGGCTTTTTACAGCTCATATGCTTTCTGGCAATCATTAGAGTCAAACCAATTGATCTACCTATGTAGATCTTTGGATACACCCTGAGACATACAGTATATCTCTATCTGTGGTTCTGGATACACCACGAGAGGTCTTGCTTCTACAGTGATTTTTCTGCACAATTTTGGAATTTTTCGTCTTGCAGTTATTCCCCATTCTGTCCGCATTCTGATGTGCTATTCTAATTGCCAACCTTCACAGCATTCATCCCAGTCCACCAAAAGATCCAAATTATGTACAATATGAGCTGGCCTTTGAACTGGTGGATGTCTTTCCCTAGACTCTCTCAATCTACTGTAATTACTGTAAACTGTTCAGCTGGAGCTGAAATTAACAAGCTCTGGCAATATTGCAGCCTGAGCGCTTGGAGCAACAACCACTAAAAACAACGTTTGCTGTTTACTTTGCTTGTGACTAAGGCAATATAGAGAGGGAATCTTTTGTCTAAGCTACTTAGGGGAAATGTCTCTATAGCATCTGTATGGGTTTTGTTTGTTTAATTTGTCTCTAGCTCTACGACTCTTGACAGCACCCTCAGACATTCAGCCACTTTAACATAATCAACAAAATATATTCTTCAGATTCAACCTTCCAAAAACATTTCAGTCTTGACCAGAAAGAAAAAGTACCCAGTTACAAAATGTACTCAAGGTAAAAAAAAGTATTTAATTCCTCACTTTCAAATGGACCTAAATTTAATCCAATCTAAAGTTTTTAATTGAGCAATGTTGTTGAAACCAGGATTATGTTTGCCCTTAAGCAGCTAATCAAGTGTTGTTACATGTTTTAAACTGCATTAATTCCAATTAAATTAATCCTCCACAGCCTGGGTCTGTCACAAATGTTGCTCATGATTACAGAAACAGCATTTAAAATCTAAACACCTTCTGTCAACCATATTAATGGCAAATTTCCAGATTAAACAATATTCCAAAAGTCAAAGACAACTGTCAAGCAACCGTCAGGGATTATCCGTTGCAAACATCATTGGTCTATGTTGGATTAGCCAAGACAAGGCACAGAAGGGGCACGGCATCATTTTGGCATGTACTGAACATTTTGGGGAGGTTGGTACAATATGCCTGCTTGCTTCATTTTTCACCTTTGGTCTGTTCACTCGGGGCCAATGGTTCACACGCACACTGCTGTCAAGAAGGCAAGATGGCTCCACAACGAGGATAAATAATGACAAATTTGACACAGGACGAGATGAGGGATTTACAACTAAGTTTAGACATGGGTTGAAAAAGACCACTTGCTTCAGTAAAGAGCCTTAAATGACTCAAACGGTTACGTCATCATATCTAGAGTAAAAAAATTACATGTATAAAATAAAACTTCACTATTACATGGCCAATTGGAAAAACTTTAACAAACAACCACAATTTATTCAGCATTTAAATAAAGATTTTCTGTCATTTATGGAGCTCATCTCAATGACTGGTAACTGGTGGGTAAATACTAACAGCTGTGTTGAACATTGATTCCTTAGTTCTCCTGGTATTGCACCACAGAGAGTTCTATATGGACACGTCCGAATGTAATTGGAGGAGCTGAGGAGTTGTAATTGGGACTCTGGACTCCTGAATGAAGGAGTCAAAGGTTCAAGTCTCAAGTGGGTCTCTGCTAGACAGTAGACACTATATAGATTGAAAGGTTCAGCTGTGATTCAGCCACTGATAGTACTGTAAATGAGACTTTCAATGAGGTTTGTCTGAGGCACTGTACAGCAATAGTGTTATTTTCATTAGTTGGAATTCTGACTTTATCCAATGCATATTACTGTACCACCTTTCAGCCCTACACGCACACACACACACACACAAAGTATCAGTGGTGGAAAAAGTACTCAATTGTCATACTTGAGTAAAAATAAAGATACCTGAATAGAAAATGACTCAAGTAAAAGTGAAAGTCACCCAGTAAAAAACTACTTGAGTAAAAGTCTAAAAGTATTTGGTTTTAAAGATATTTAAGTATGAAAAGTAAATGGAATTGCTAAAATGTACTTAAGTATCAAAAGCAAACCAGACGGCACAATTTTATTTTACATTTTTATTGACAGATAGCCAGGGGCACACTTCAACACTCAGATATAATTTACAAACAAATTATTTGTGTTTAGTGAGTCCACCAGATCAGAGGCAGTAGGGATGACGAGGGATGATCTCTTGACAAGTGTGTGAATCGG
The DNA here is from genome assembly GCF_023373465.1 of Oncorhynchus keta. NCBI lineage: Eukaryota > Metazoa > Chordata > Actinopteri > Salmoniformes > Salmonidae > Oncorhynchus > Oncorhynchus keta. Next base: position 25,067,229 of record NC_068435.1, on the reverse strand, counting down.
ACCACTTTCCTGTCAACTGTATGTAGTGAAGTAAAAGTAGAAGTTGGCAAAAATGTAAAGTAAAGTACAGATACTCCAGAAAACTACTTAAGTAGTGCTTTAAAGTATTTTTACGTAAGTACTTTACACCACTGCAAAGTATACAACCTTATAAATCAATCAGGGCATTTATTTTCTTTCAAAGGAAAATACTGTTTACATTTCTGCTAGATCTCTGAGTAGATCTGTCAGTAAGACATGCCCATGATAGACAACACCCTGTGTAGAGCATAACATGATGAATATTAATTACTGTTTTGACCTAATACATCATGGCTCATCAGCCCTGCAAAGGAAAAATCATTTCACGAAGACAACTGTCTTTGGGGATATCATTGAATACAAACATTGAACACTAACATCCACATCATTGGTCTGTGTAGTCCACTACAGTGCCTTAATTACATAACGCAGATACTAGATGATATAGCTGTAAATCCTCTAATATGCTCCATCCGGCCGGTCCACTCAGGCCCTGTGTCTCTGTTGCTCCATATGACTTTCTAAATGCTTCTATTTCCCCACAGGGCCTGAAACTGATACAGCATTCTGCCCTTTCTCACATTAGGACTGCCTCCTTTCTCCCTTCCCTCGCCCACTCTCATATCCCCTCTCTGTATGCGTCCCAAATTGCACCCTATTCCCTGGCTTTATAGTGCACTACTGTTGACCATATGCACTATGAAGGGAATAGGTCAAAAGAAGTGCACTATAAAAGGTATAGGGTGCTTTTTGGGATACACATTCTGTCTTTATTGTTACGTCCTGCTGGCCAGAGGCAGCATGAATCCTCCAATGGAGACCATCCCTGGTGCACATGATGCACATTTAATTTGCCGGAGTAGGATGGAAGAGAAGAGAGGCGAGGTCTGTGGGGTCAGGGCTGTGTGTGTGTGTGTGTGTGTGTGTGTGTGTGTGTGTGTGTGTGTGTGTGTGTGTGTGTGTGTGTGTGTGTGTGTGTGTGTGTGTGTGTGTGTGTGTGTGTGTGTGTGTGTGTGTGTGTGTGTGTGTGTGTGTGTGTGTGTGTGTGTGTGTGTGTGTGTGTGTGTGTGTGTGTGTGAGTGTGACACACTGCAGGGCCAAAAGACTCTCCAACCCCTATACATCAGAGACCACTGTAACACCAGTAATCCTTTTAACTAATCCATATTAAATCTTTCAATATGGTAATCCGCTAGACATGAAGCCCAATGGCACTTATCAGTAAACATTTCACTTATACACCCTTATGACATGAATAATTGAATCCAATGGAAAATAATTGCAGTATCCAGGGATAATGACTATTAACTATTGATGTAGTAAGGGGCTGTGGTGGCAGTACCTAGCTACAATGCGGTACATTATGCATCTACACATCACAGACAAACTGAAATGGTCCACCCACACAGACAGTGTGGTTAAGAAAGCGCAACAGTGCCTCTTCAACCTCAGGAGGCTGAAGAAATTTGGCTTTTCACCCAAAACCCTGACTAACATTTACAGATCCATAATCGAGAGCATCCTGTTGGGCTGGATCACCGCCTCGTACGGCAACTGCTCCGCCCTTAACTGCAAAGCTCTCCAGAGGGTGGTGGGGTCTGCACAACGCATCACCGGGGGCAAACTACCTGCCCTCCATGACACCTATAGCACCCGATGTCACAGGAAGGCAAAAAATATCATCAAGAACATCAACCACCCGAGCCACTGCATGTTCACACCACTCATCCAGAAGGCGAGGTCAGTACAGGTGCATCAAAGCTGGGACCAAGAGACTGAACAGCTTCTATCTCAAGGCCATCAGACTGCTAAACAGCAATCACTAACTCAGAGGCTCCTGCCTACATTGAGACCCAATCACTGGCCACTTTAACAAATGGATCACAAGTCACTTTAAACAATGCCACTTTAAATAATGCCACTTTAAATAATGCCATGTTTACATATCTTACATTCCTCATATGATATGTACAGTATATGCTGTATTTTATACCATCTACTGTACCTTACCTATGCCGCTCGGCCATTGCTCAACCACATATTTATATATACATATTCTTATTCACCCCTTTTAGATTTGTATTTATTAGGTAGTTGTTGGGGAATTGTTAGATATTACTGCACTGTAGGAACCAGAAGCACAAGCATTTCGCTACACTCGCATTAACATCTGCTAATCATGTCTATGTGACAAATAACATTTGATTTGATTTATAAACTGGATGGTTCGAGCCCTGAATGCTGATAGTCGTGGTATATCAGACCATATACTATGCGTATGACAAAACATTTATTTTTACTGCTCTAATTACATTGGTACCAGTTACCAGCAATAAGGCACCTCGGGGGTTTGTGGTATAAGGCCATGGTATAACGCCATATACCACAAACCCCCGAGGTGCCTTATTGCTTAACTATATACTAAGCCCAACATTAATGCACTGTATGCCGACACTGATGTGAGACGCATTGTTAAAATACAGAACTCTCATCATGTTATGATCATGTCCTGAACCTATGGCAGAGCAACACTAGTAAGTCCAGTAACTATAAAGAGATATGTAGGCCGTCCACACAAAGTACAACTATAACGACAGAAACATCTAAATCGTTCTAATTGAAGTGATCCGGAGTGTTCACACTACAATGATAACTACAAAAAGAGTGGAGAACGATAACGAGCTATCGTTTAGATTACTTTATGAACTATTTTTTTTCCCTCCGACGATAAAACAGTGACAACCAATCAAAAAAGTGTTCTATTGAAGGCATCTTGGTTCTAGGTGTGCAAGAGTGCTTGGAGAGGAGAGAAGGCAGAGCACATGGTAAACTTGCCTGAATAAATGAGCATGTGTGAGCATATTGGTGGCCACGTTAATTATAAGACCAATCGGGAGAATGAAGATCCACAAACACAGCATGAGAAGGACATTTTTTCCGATAGTATATGTTAATGTCGATACATCCTGACAAAATACACACTATGACTAGCATGCTAATATACCTTTCTGGACCTTGTAAACTGTTGAATAGACCATTAACTCATCCAAATGGTTGTATAATAAGGCTGTATGGAGTTATTTCGGCATGAAGCATTCAATACAGGACGTTTGAGCGGTTATTCAAATGAATCTACATCACTACAGCTTACAGCCATAGACAATAATTGTGTACTCACTTGATAACAACAATACTTTCCTCATTGCACTGTGTTGTTGTAGCCTAGGTAGAATAATGTTATTGTCTAAAAAGGTAGGCCTAATCAATAGTGGAGCTTTGCATGTCCGTGGCTGAAGAGCGCAGCCGGGAGGAGCGCACTTTGACAGATTCCTATTTAAAGCCCTACTATTTAACTAATGAATGACATACTATTGAGCTAATATTTAGCTTCTTACTTCGTCTACACATCTCTAGCCTCTCTTCCAGTTGTTCGTGTGCGCTATTCCTCTTCACGTGAAAGCCCAGGAAAAGCTATAGGCTACAAAATCTATAGGACATGTATTTATTTATTTCTGGCTTTTTTATACTAATACCCTGACTACACCGTTCGCATCGCATGTGCGAGCGTTGCAAAATACATTTAGGGATCGATTTATTCAATTATTGCACCCACATTGCTCTCGCACGTCAACGAGCGTTTGCGTTGCCAAGGGATAAAATAGAAGTCATTTCTATTTCTCACGCAGATTGCGCTGCAAGTCCTGTCTCTCCCATCTCCTCATTGGTTTATAGAAGCAGGTACCCACGTGCCATCTCCTCATTGGTTATACCCACGTGGGTGATTGAAAGATGAACTGTTGCCGGTTGTCATGGTAATACTATGAAAGTTTAGATGTCAATCACCATAAATTCAACGATGAAAAGGCCTGGAAGGAGGAGATTGACTAGAAACGGTTCAGTTGACCGTTTTATGTGTGGATTAATTGTCGGAGTAGAGGACCTTGTGCATTTCAGGTAAAATAACAACTCAATGTTTATATCCCAGGTCAAATTAGCTAGCAACAGCAAGCTAGCTAAATAGGACAAATTAGCTAGCAAGTGCAAGCTAACTAGCTAAATTGCCATACATGTTTAATGCTTTTCGACCAGTTCTCCAAATTAATGTAATTGGTTCAGAGTTTGTGTGGGGAGGACAAAATAAATGTATGCACGATTGGTGCTCGCGCGCAGCCGGTTTGGGTTCCGTGTATGCCTAATAGGCTTTTTCTGGAGAGAAGCAGGCTTGCTCTTGCTAATTGCTGAATGTATAATAGGGCTAGGTCAAATTAACTGTTGCACAAGACAGGCAGAGAGATGAGCACAATGAAAAAGAGGATCCAAACGAATTGACAACCATTAGAAAAATGGAAATGACTTGAATTGCTACATTTAAATATGAGTTTCTATGTTATTTTTCATTACATGTACATTGAAGTATTATTTGCAGTTGTCACGATGACAGTGAACACCCTGAAGCACTGATGAATGGTCTCTGTTATCACCTGATTAACAGGACTACAGTGTGCAGTAGGATGCATTTATCAGCTGGTTGAAAGATAAAAAGATAAACGGTCCATTGGTTACTATAGTTATCGTCATAGTTATCCTTGGTGTGGATGGACCTTAAACCTGACCTTTTCAGCTGTTAAATATCAGTCTGCAGTGTCCCTTCATTCTGAGGCAGATTGTCACTCAAACAATTCTTCATTTCATTTTATGCTAATATACTGTGCCTTGCGAAAGTATTCGGCCCCCTTTGCAACCTTTTTCCACATTTGAGGCTTCAAACATAAAGATATAAAACTGTATTTTTTTGTGAAGAATCAACAACAAGTGGGACACAATCATGAAGTGGAACGACATTTATTGGATATTTCAAACTTTTTTAACAAATCAAAAACTGAAAAATTGGGCGTGCAAAATCTTTCAGTTTTTGATTTGTTAAAAAAGTTTGAAATATCCAATAAATGTCGTTCCACTTCATGATTGTGTCCCACTTGTTGTTGATTCTTCACAAAAAAATACAGTTTTATATATTTATGTTTGAAGCCTGAAATGTGGCAAAAGGTCGCAAAGTTCAAGGGGGGCGAATACTTTCGCAAGGCACTGTATTTAAAAAAACAAACGTTTTAATTGAGGTTTCTATTTTTAGCTATATGCTTGACTAGCAGTTCCAAAGTCCAACGGGATTGTTTAATTGGACAGGGAATATCTGCTGTCACATGATGAGAAAAGAAACGGCTTATTACTGTATGTCTTTCCTCTTGTCTCCTAAAGCCATCTTGTTTTGACATTGAGGACATTTGACATTGAGGATACAGTGATATTACATCTTATTTGACTTTCACAACCTTCTTTCCAGCTACCTTGCCAGTTTGTCTGCTTGTTGAAACTACACTAATCAGACAGTTGATGATAATTGATCAAAGCTGCCACTCTGTCAAACTGTGGCATGCTACAGCCAATTTGACTGACTTAGAATTATAGCTCTCAACCAAATATAAAAACGTATATTTTACAACACTCTGATGAAGCAATACTGCAAATGAGTCATGAGGTAGGGGAGGGTAGATATTGCTATACTTGATCGAGGATATATACAATATGAAACTAAATCTAGATTCTCAAACCAAAAATATCCACATAGGAATCCTTGGTCATAAATTAACAAAATAAATTGATCATGGTCTCAATAATGGCAAGCTAACATCATGTGAACTTCTAAAATGTCAAAGCACAGCAACATCAAACTATAATGCATCATACCATCTGTACAGTGCCAACCAAATCACTCATACTATTATTTATAGTTCATGACCATCCAGCTAAGCTTATTGTATTAACAGGTCCAGGGTTAATCCAATAGGGCTGTCTCAAATCCTCTGATCTTTTTCATGTGCAATGTATGTACGTACAGGTTAAAACTGTCATTCTGCATACCTCAACATGCATTAGAAACAGTATATCAGAAATAAATAGATCAATTATAAAGCCAAGCCATGTCTCTACAATTCCTCTTTTTGAGAACAATACACAGGCAATATGGTATTCTATATGAAGTTATGCAAGCAGCAAGATGAACATCCACAACATCACACCTGCCCTGACCCACCTGCTCACACCCCCATATCCAGCGTCCCCATCACTCTCCGCCACATGGCCTGAAGCTGCACCATTTTGTTTCTCTCAGTCGCCCACACACACTGTCAACATTTAGATAATAAATCATTTTATCTCTCCATTGTGTTACCAATGGAGGATTGGTTGATTTCCAGTTTTTAAGTATACGATTTTTCAAGATGATTGACGAGAAAAGTACATCCAACCCATCGGGTATCTCACTACATCCCCATATGCATGTCTTCAAATATGCAGACAGGCAGATTAAAAGTACATTTACAGTGTAATATTTCTGACAGACAAATTTCTTATTCCGACCTTAACTTTTGGACTTTATAGCATTCCCAGAAGACATTGATTAGTGAATCATTGTTAGTTTTACACATAAGACATGACCCTGCCGTTGTGCTGTAGAATGTGTAATAAATTATATACATTAGTTTATACTGGATTAAGCGTATATTTTCGTTAAATGTAATTTTGTTAGTTTCATTTCAACATTCCCTCCATTGTGCCAATATATACTGAACAAAAATATAAACGCAACATGCAACAATTTCTAAGATTTTACTGAGTTACAGTTCATATAAGGAAATCAGTCAATTGAAATAAATTCATTTGGCCAGAATCTATGGATTTCACATGACTGGGCTGCAGCCATGGGCCTTGGAGGGCTTAGGCCCACCCACTGGGGAGCCAGGCCCACCCACTGGGGAGCCAGGCCCAGTCAATCAGAATGAGTTTTTCCCCACAAAAGTATATATTCTTTTTAATTCTTCATTCCAGCTGTTTAGATTTTTTTTGAAGAGATTGTCAGTTGGATAGGCTATCCGCAAGGTTTTAAAAATATTATCTATCATATGAATATCCTTTTCTGACTCAAATATGATTCCCTTAAAATTTCTCTGATGTCCACGAGATTTAATATCGACATTTCTTGATATGAAACTTTTAATTTGCATTTATATGAATATATCTACATTGGTCAGTCCAAAATAGATTTTTAATTCTGCCATGGAAATAAATGTATTTCCTATTAAAAAGTCATTTATGAGGACCAATTTCTTGGTGAATTCTGAAAAGCTATCTAAGGATATTTTCATAGGGTTATGTTTTAGGGAGTAATATTGGTTCTTGTAGAATACATTTCATTTTCTTCCTTATTGTCATTGTGTTCTTAACTATGAAGTTGTTCATGTTCTTAGCTTTATCCTTTGAAAATAGACACATAAAAAGATTCTGAGGATGAGTATGTGCTTCATCAATATGTACCCATTGTTCCACTATATTTCGCAAGTAAAAGCCTTGGGTGGTGAGTTGATACCATTTCATGTCTGGAAGTTTAAAACCATCCTCAGACTTAGGAAGATGTATAACGTTCCTTTTATCCCAGGATGGTAAGAGCAGCAAAGATACTCTATGTGGAGACCTTTGTAACCAATCCAATTGTCTGGCTTTCCCTTCTGTTGCTGTGGCTTGGTGAAAGAGCGACGACGAGAGAGACTAAAACAATTCTGTAGCCTTACAGATGACAATGTCATGCCTCTGTTTTGTCATGGATCATTTAGAGAGCAAGCGGTTCAACTAGTTAGACCAGGCACATCTTAATGGTTTCCTGGGAGTGGAGGAGGAACGGAGGGGATGGAAGCTATTTTCAATCCCCCTAAGACACACAAACCCAGAGCCTTGCTTTGGTGTTCATTGATTCTGTATCCACTATTTTCCACGAGACACTGACCTGATGCGACAATCTTAATACCGACGCCCCATTAAATATCTGGATACATATATTTACTGAATCCTTGGCTGTGATAGGATGAGGATAAGAAACCATCTCATGTATATTCAGTTAAAGCACCTGCTATGCTGTTATGGTGTCCAGAGCACATTAGTGTCATTGTCAGGGTCATTGTGGATGTCTCGCTGGGTAATTGACAGTCACAGTATTATTGAACACATTGCAGTTTGTGGAGATAATAAACGGTTCACTTTTCAGAGCTCAGTAGTTTTATTTTATAGTACATATGTCATAACATGACCCGCTTCCGAATTCACCTTCTGGGCTGAGATCGATGATGGTCTAAGTTTGCTCCAGGAAGCCCTTACAAACCGGTACAGTATTTACTCATACGGAATGTGAATAGATGGAACAACTGAATAGATGAAGGTGGGAGGCTGGGGGGTTAAGGGGTGGAAGGTAGCAGGGGGTGGAAGGTAGCAGGTGGGAGGCTGAGGGCTTTAGTGATGATGCTCAGCAGCTATTTATATCTTCCTTCCTTATTGAGAGAAGCCCTCTTCCTCAGAACTACCCTGGCCTACCCCAGCCCAAGACAGGGAAACACATAAATAAATGCAAAACCCCAGTGTCACACCACCATTATTACGGGAAAAGACTCAAATTAAAACAGTGGGGGGAAAGAGGATGAAAGAGGCAGGAGAAGTTTGAGGATAAATAAGTAAAGAGTTCTCCTCTTCCTGTCTGAAGCGCAAAGGAGCAGTGCATACAGCAGACAGTCACTTACCGTACACTGTACTTTACTGTGACGGGAGGTACCATCACTAATGGGGTCACTATAACCTATACTGAGAGCTTTAGTGGTGAATCTACTGTATGAGCTGGATATGCTGGATATGGTGCCATGCACTGAACCCCAAAGTAATGCAGTATGCCAACATTTGGCCTGGAAGCTAAATTCAGATGTAAAAGCCTTTAAAGATTTGAAAACCACCACTGTGTAAGCACAGAAAAAGTCCATCATTTTATTTGGATTTGATGGAAGCAGGTAGACATTCCGGTACAACGGTGTCCTTTCACAAAGCAGAGCTTCGTTCAACTGACTTCCCAGTAGATATAGGCTATATGTCATCCCCAGACCTGGTAATTACTGCATGTGCTAAGCAAACAGCCATCCATAGCATCAACTTTACCCTCTCTCTCTCTCTGAGCTGTGCTCATCCTTTCAAATAAGAGCGTGAGAGAAATAAGAGCGTGAGAGAAATAAGAGCGTGAGAGAGAGAGAGAGAGAGAGAGAGAGAGAGAGAGAGAGAGAGAGAGAGAGAGAGAGAGAGAGAGAGAGAGAGAGAGAGAGAGAGAGAGAGAGAGAGAGAGAGAGAGAGAGAGAGAGAGAGAGAGAGAGAGAGAGAGAGAGAGAGAGAGAGAGAGAGAGAGTCAGGGAGAGAGAGAGAGAGAGAGAGAGAGAGAGAGAGAGAGAGATGCGAGAGTCAGGGAGAGAGAGAGAGAGAGAGAGAAATGCGAGAGTCAGGGAGAGAGAGAGACAGGGAGAGAGAGATGGAGAAAGAGAAGGCTGAGATGGGGGAGGGGGTGGGCGTCCATTCCAAAACAAGTAGCACCTGTCAGCTGGGTTGGGAGGCTGGAGTCTCCCATATCTCCCCTGGCCAAGGCCTCCTCTCCCTGGGGCCTCCATCCCTACCTCTACCCTCAACCACCATCTATCTATATGCACCAGGCTGTGACTAAAACAGAGGTATTCTGCACCCAGGCACCTACTCCACTGAGAGGAGAGGCAGGGCAGGGAGGCAGCTAGCTACCTGGGCTGGCCATGATGCACAACACCATGAAGCCTCCTCTCACTCCATGCTAGGGAAAGAGCAGGCAGTCACGACATTATATCAAATCTAATTCAATAGAAAGTCAAATTAGAGGCCTGGTAATACAATGCATGATATACACGATGAATAGTTGATTCAAATTAATCTGGCTAATGAACACTTATTCTGATTTGGGAAATTGGTTGACAACAACACATTCTTTCTCCATCCAAAAATGTAGGCTATCAACTGGACTTGTAAAGATAAACATATTTATTCATTTTAAATGGTTGGCTCAATTACCATAATTTGCATAAATAGTAATCATTTCTGTATTCAGGCCCAAACTATAGATCCATGATACTTGGTCAACAGAAGCATCCGGTATCAAAGTGTGAGAACACTTTCAGAATATGCTGAGCTCGGCAAGAACACAGTTCAGCCACAACTTGATAAGCCAATCATCTTGTTCATTTTTTGCACTTTGAGCCTGTCATAGTGGGGTCATTAAAACAAACCACCCAGACAACAGTAGATAAGCTACTTAAGCCTAACTTCTCCAGGCAGACATTTCTGTAGGAAAGTGATTATCTGAGAGAAGCTGAGGTAAACCGACAAGAACAATACAACACAGCTCGAAGCTTGCTTCTATCTAGATGGACATAACATGAGGTAACGAATGAAAGTCAACATTGGAGCTCTCTTCTTTGACATACATATGGATTGCGGTTAAGCCCATGCTTTGTAACAGGCTTTAGAGCAAGTCCATCAACCACTCATTGAGGTCGGGTGGGAGGGGGTGTCTGCTTGTCTGCAGAGTGAATGGCAACCCCTCAGAAGTGCTGATGTGGCTCCCAAAGACATCTCAGTCAACAACCCGAAAACTCAGTGGAAACCTCAACCCAAATAAATTATAGGGATGCACATGAGATAAAAAAGTTGGTTCCCCACAACTCCCTCTCCAGCTCTACTTAAAACTCATTAGCAGGAGCTGCGTGGCAAAGGCCTGGTGCTCACATGCATATACTGTATGATTGCATAATTAACAGGAAAGGCCTCACAATGACATTGTAGTGGATATGAAGGAATTATTCCTAAGGTAACTAGTATTGCAATAGCTTTAAATTAAGTCTGCTGGAAGCCTGAAAGCATAGGAATAACTCAAACGCCACACAACTATATCTTAGTTGACTGTGTTTTCCTGTATTTGAAAGAATACTGCTGTGTTTGTCAGTTATACTTTAATTTGGACTACAGGTGTATCTTTCGATGAACTATTACAGGGGAGAGTGCTGATGTGAAACCCATTGTATGTTTCACCCGGGCGGGACAGAAAATCCTACAGAAACACTAGCTTTTACAGTAATTGGAGAAAACATTCCATCCACCACGTTTTAGAATGGAAAGTGGTTGCCAGAGAGAGTCTGCTGCTCGAAGACATGCAGGTCTTCTATTCATCTATTTTCAGATTACTACACACTATACTAATTAGAGTAATTAACTGTTACCAAATCCACTTTTTCAGATTGAATAATGATTATGAGCTGTAATTAGTTTGCTGGACTGGTTAAAGCCACAGTAGGACAATGTAAAAAGTATGACTATCACAGACGCAGGTTTGATCCCAGGCTGTGTCACAGTCGGCCGTGACCGGGAGACCCATGAGGAGGCGCACAATTGGCCCAGAGTCATCCGGGTTAGGGGAGGGTTCGGCCGGCCAGAATTTACTTGTCCCATTGTGTTCTAGCGACTCCTTGTGGCGCCCGGGAGCCTGCAAGCTGACCTCCGTCGCCAGCTGGATGGTGTTTCCTCTGACACATTGGTGCGGCTGGCTTCCGGGTTAAGCAAGCAGTGTGTCAAGAAGCAGTGCATCTTGGGAGGGTCATGTTTCGGAGGACGCATGGCTCTCGACCTTCGCCTCTTCCGAGTCTGTAGGGGAGTTGCAGGGATGGGACAAGACTGTAACTACCAATTGGAAAGAAAATGGGGTAAAAGTACAAAGAAATTAAACACATAAATACAAAATTAAACATGACTATTGCCCTGTAGCACTCACATCTGTAGCCATGAAATTCTTTAAAAGGCTGGTCATGGCTCACATCAACAACGTCATCCCAGAAACCCTGGATCCAGTCCAATTTGCATACTGCCCCAACAGATCCACAGATGACACAATCACTATTGCACTCCACACTGCCCTTGCCCACCTGGACAAAAGGAACACCTACGTGAGAATTAGGGCTGTCCCCATTTAGTCGACTGGTCAATTGTTTGGTCGATAGTTTATTGGTTGACCAAGATGTCTTTAGTCGATCAGTAGCAAAAATAAATTACAAATGAATGGTGTACAAGACACCTGTCTGAGTCGCGCCTGTCTGAGTGGACTAATCCATTATGGAGGCTGTGGGGATGGCACAGTCCATCAGTCTGTGCTACTGAAATTATATATGGTTATATTACGTAAGAACAATGGTGCAACACTAATAAAAATAATATTACTTTATAACAAATGCATTTTCTCCTGCGTTGGATAGTGGTTGCTGTCCGGGGTTCTGAAACACAGTGCGCTGTTGACTTGGCACCTTTTCCTAGACCATGTTGCTATGTGCATATTAGCAAAGTTATCCAGCATATTGGTGTTCTGAACAATGGAGGAGGAGGCAGCAGCCCTTGCCTTAATGGACAAAGAAAAGTGAGGAGAGAAGAAATTCCAACTTAATTAGGTCTATAATCAATAGCCTAAGTGTGAAATGAGCCTGTCTTTATAAATCATCCATGCACAGTAATGTATACTGTATCTACAGAAATACGACAGATCTTGCATTTGTTGCCTCTTTGAGTGTTTGTTTAATAGCCTACTGGTTCCATGAGCACCAAGCCTCACACAAACACAACATGTCGAATAAACAATTTCACAAATTCAACTGTTTTTAATCTTTTCTATGCTGTAATAAAGGCTTTACACTCTTTTTTTTCATTAGAACAGCCTCTCTGGTATTATTTATAATTTATTTAGTGTTGTTTACACTGTTCCAAATTGTCTGAAAAATAATATTTATAATAATAATAACAACACTGTTCCCCGGGCGCCAAAGACGTGGATGTAGATTATAGCAGGCCCCCGCACCTCTCTGATTCAGAGGGCTTGGGTTAAATGCGGAAGACACATTTCAGTTGAATGCATTCAGTTGTACAACTGACTAGGTATCCCCCTTTCTCTTCCCTTAGTAACAACAACCCTCCTTTTTCTTGATCTTCTTCTTATTGTTATTATTACTATTATTATTATGATCATCATTATAATAAGTTTCATGATCATAATAATAAGTAATGTAATTATCATTAGTAGGCTTAGTACAGCAGCTTTGGGTCCCATGTGGCTCAATTTGTAGAGAATGGCGCTGGGAAAGCCAAAGTTGTGGGTTTGCGTCCCACTGGGGACCAGTTTGAAAACGTATGAAAAATGTATGCAATCACTACTGTAAATCGCTGTGGACTAATGACTAAAATGTAAATGTTGTATAACCACAATCGAGCTGTAGGCCTAAGAGCAGTTCTTCAGGCTCCCTCTAGTCATTTGAGTGTCTTAATTATTTAATCAAACAGTGCACTTAACGCATCAGACAAGGTCAGTGCATATAGTCGATTTGAGTAATACACAAAATGTTGACCAATAGATTGGTCAAAGGACAGACAACTTATTTTTTTTGTCTGGGACAGCCCTAGCGAAAATGTTGTTCATTGACTACAGCTCAGCGTTTAACACCATAGTGCCCTCCAAGCCCATCACTAAGCTAAGGACCGTGGAACTGAACACCTCCCTATGCAACTGGATCCCTCAACACGGGGGCCATTCAGGGGTGCGTGCTTAGTCCCATCGTGTACTCCCTGTTCACGCATGGCTCCAACACCATCCTTAAGTTTGCCAGTGACATGGCGGTAGTAGGCCTGATCACAGATGACAATGAGACAGCCTTTAGGGAGGTGGTCAGAGACTCAACAACCTCTCCCTCAACGTGAGCAAGACAAGGGAGCTGATCGCGGACTACAGGAAAAAGAGGGCCGAGCATGCCCCCATTCACATCAACAGGGCTGTAGTGGAGCGGGTCGAGAGCTTCACAGTCGTGAAAAGGGCACGATAACGCGTATTCCCCTTCAGGAGGCTGAAAAGATTTGGCGCGGGACCTCAAATCCTCAAAAAGTTATACAACTGCACCATCGAGAGCATCATGACTGGTTGCATCACCGCTTGGTTTAATAAGTTATCGGAATCAGACTGCAAGGCTCTACAGAGGATAGTGCATACGGCCCAGTACATCACTTGGGCCAAGCTTCCTCCCATCCAGGACCTCTATACCAGGCGGTGTCAGAGGAAGGCCCTAACAATTGTCAAAGACTCCAGCCACCCAAGCCATAGACTGTTCTCTCTGCTACTGCACAGCAAGCGGTACCGGAGTGCCAAGTCTGGAACCAAAAGGCTCCTGAACAGATTCTGCTCCCAACCCATAACACTGCTGAACAGTTAATTATATGGCTACCTGAACTATTTGCATTGGCCCCCTTATTTTATTTTGATTTAATACAATTGTTTTCACTGACTCTCTTGCATAGGCTCGATGTACACTCACTGGACTCTAACTACACACTCACACATACTACACTGACACTTCAACACACACACACACACATGCATTTTGACGCCACACACACACATAAACATACATTCACATTCCTTCACACTCTTCACATACGCTGCTGCTACTCTCTGTTTATTATCTATGCATAGTCACTTTACCCCTACCTACATGCACGTATTACCTCAATTACCTCGACTAACCCGTACCTCTGCACATTGACTCTGTACCGGTACCTCATGTATATAGCCTCGTTATTCTTATTTTACTATTTTTCCTTTAGCACATTTTTCTTACTTTATTTAAACTCATGCATGTTGGTTAAGGGTTCGCAAGTAAGCATTTCACGGTAAGGTTGATGTTGTATTCGGCACATGTGACAAATACCATTGTATTATATTTGATACTGGTACCCCATGTATACATCCAAGTTATTGTTACTCATTGTGTATTCATTATTACTTCTATTATTTCTCCATTTTCTTTCTCTCTGCATTGTAAGTTAGTAAGAACTTCACTGTTAGTCTACACCTGTTGTTCATTAAGCATTTAACAAATCAAATTTGAATTGATTTGAGTATGGTTTGGGTCGGCACCCAAATGTGAAAAATGTACTACTTCATTAGTCATTAGTGTAAAGGGGGATCATCACCTACCCAGACCAGGTGGTATCTCCGGGCATGGTGGTATAGGTTTGGTAGTTGGTGGCGTGTGATTTCCCTCAGGTCGTGCGCTGGGCAGCAGCTGGTCTGCAGTGGCCAGGTAGTTGGCGAAGGTGGCGTTGGGCCGGCTGAGGTTGTAGTAGTAGTGGTGTCCGCTGCGGCTGGCGTTGCGGCCGTTGTTGAAGCGGCTGAAGATCTGGTCGAAGCGCTGGCTGTAGACGTCGAAGTAGAGGATCATCATGATGACAAAGTGCACCAGGCAGAGCAGCAGGACAGCCTTGCAGATGCGCTCCAGGGTCCGGCCTAACATCAGCCGAGTCATGGTTGAGCCTGCCGCCCCTGCCGCACAGTCTAGGGCATCCGCTCGGTTGGTCACACCCCTGGGCCTGGGCTGGCCTGGACAAATGCTGCACGCTGCCTCACTCTATCACCTGTGGGAGGGCCAGGGAACAACATTACATTATGTTCACACTAAATTTATATTTTGTTGCCGTTTAAGTAAATTAGGCCCAACACAGGAAATGAGAAGCAAATCATAGTATCTGTATATGCCATGTACAGTGGGGCAAAAAAAAGTATTTAGTCAGCCACCAATCGTGCAAGTTCTCCCACTTAAAAAGATGAGAGAGGTCTGTAATTTTCATCATATGTACACTTCAACTATGACAGACAAAATGAGGGGAGAAAAAGTCCTGAAAATCACATTGTAGGATTTTTTATGAATTTATTTGCAAATTATGGTGGAAAATAAGTATTTGGTCACCTACAAACAAGCAATATTTCAGGATCTCACAGACCTGTAACTTCTTGTTTAAGAGGCTCCTCTGTCCTCCACTCGTTACCTGTATTAATGGCACCTGTTTGAACTTGTTATCAGTATAAAAGACACCTGTCCACAACCTCAAACAGTCACAGTCCAAACTCCACTATGGCCAAGACCAAAGAGCTGTCAAAGGACACCAGAAACTAAATTGTAGACCTGCACCAGGCTGGGAAGACTGAATCTGCAATAGGTAAGCAGCTTGGTTTGAAGAAATCAACTGTGGGAGCAATTATTAGGAAATGGAAGACATACAAGACCACTGATAATCTCCCTTGATCTGGGGCTCCACGCAAGATCTCACCCCGTGGGGTCAAAATGATCACAAGAACGGTGAGCAAAAATCCCAGAAGCACACGGGGGGGACCTAGTGAATGACCTGCAGAGAGCTGGGACCAGAGTAACAAAGCCTACCATCAGTAACACACTACGCCACCAGGGACTCAAATCCTGCAGTGCCAGACGTGTCCCCCTGCTTAAGCCAGTACATGTCCAGGCCCGTCTGATGTTTGCTAGAGAGCATTTGGATGCTCCCGAAGAAGATGGGGAGAATGTCATTTTGGTAAAAACTCAACTCGTTGTGTTTGGAGGACAAAGAATGCTGAGTTGCATCCAAAGAACACCATACCTACTGTGAAGCATGGGGGTGGAAACATCATGCTTTGGGGCTGTTTTTCTGCAAAGGGACCAGGACGGCTGATTCGTGTAAAGGAAAGAAAGAATGGGGCCATGTATCATGAGATTTTGAGTGAAAACCTCCTTCCATCAGCAAGGGCATTGAAGATGAAATGTGGCTAGGTCTTTCAGCATGACAATAATCCCAAACACACCGCCTGGGCAACGAAGGAGTGGCTTCGTAAGAAGCATTTCAAGGTCTTGGAGTGGCCTAGTCAGTCTCCAGATCTCAACCCCATAGAACATCTTTGGAGGGAGTTGAAAGTCCATGTTGCCCAGCAACAGCCCCAAAACATCACTGCTCTAGAGGAGATCTGCATGGAGGAATGTGCCAAAATACCAGCAACAGTGTGTGAAAACCTTGTGAAGACTTACAGAAAACGTTTGACCTCTGTCATTGCCAACAAAGGGTATATCACAAAGTATTGAGATAAACTTTTGTTATTGACCAAATACTTATTTTCCACCATAATTTGCAAATAAATTCATAAAAAATCATAGTTGAAGTGTACCTATGATGAAAATGACAGGCCTTTTTAAGTGGGAGAACTTGCACAATTGGTGGCTGACTAAATACTTTTGTGCCCCACTTGTACATGTTTCCAAGAAAATAAACATCAAGGAATAAACCAAAAGCAACCTACTCCACCCAACAACGTGATTTGAAAAACATTTATAATAAAATGGCTTGACTGGACTCTCTGTTCTCTCCCCTGGCATGATCACAGGTGGAAACATCATGGGGAAAGCACCAGATATCAAAGATGACTACCTGGCTCTAGCCTAGCAGATAGATTACCCAGGGGCAATGTGGAGGGAGGGAGGTGGGATGGAACGCCACTGTCAATGTCAGACCCAACTCTATCTCACCAGGCCGGGTCTCACTCATTGATTTTCTCACAGACAAGCACACAAAAACAATACGGTGGTGGTGTGTGTTTGATGAGGGTTTTTTAGATGGCGTATAGATGTAGGATCTTAATTTGATCACCCTGTTGTTGCAGAAAATATCCTGCACGGCAGGAAAGAAAACTTGTTGTGTAATCAAGGTTTGAAAATGCTTCTAAAGTTTAATTTCCATTTGCCCTAATTTCCATTTGCCCCAACTAAAAACGTATAAAACATTTTTTTTAAATCCACACAATAATTCACATTTCCTGTTGCTGCAGGATTATTTTCCTGCTGTGAGAAACTGGTCAAATTAAGGTAGCCTACCTGTTAGGTCAGTAACCAAAAGGTCGCTAGTTCGAATTACCCAGCCAACAAGGTGAAAAATCTGCCAATATGCCCTTCAGAGCAAGGCACTAAACCTAATTGCTCCAGGGTCGACATTGATAATGGCTGACCCTGGCCGTGACCCCACTCTCCGAAGGTGTCTCAGGGGAAGTTGGGATATGCAAAAAAAAAAAACATTTCCATTTTACACATACGTATAATACACACTTGTGCATGTGTAAAACAGAACAAATCTAAGCACCCACCAAATTATGAATTATTTGACTGACCTGTGTAGTTCTAAGTTCTGTGGTAAACTGACTTGACGAAGAGCCTCTATTTCAATTTGAATGGCAAATGCTGTTTCAAAGTGCAATAGTCCAGTACTAATACTAAAATATTCATTATAAAGAGACTGACCTCATAGAGGACAAGGCTAGTTGGTGAAAGAATTTAGATGCCTTTTCATCTCTACATTAAGACTCAATTATGACAGATGCTGCATCACACTGTTAACCAGCATGACGTCAAAAACAGATTATAAACTGGGTGGTTCGAGCCGTGAATGCCGATTGGCTGACAGCCGTGGCATATCATACCGTAAACCACGGGTATGACAAAACATGTATTTTTACTGCTCTAATTAAGTAGGTAACCAGTCCACAATAGCAATAAGGCACCTCAGGGGGTGTGGTATATGGCCATTATACCACAGCTAAGGGTTGTATCCAGGCACTCTGCGTTGTATTGTGCTTAAGAACAGCCCTTAGCCATGGTATATTGGCCATATACCACACCCCCTCAGGCCTTATTGCTTAATTCGCCTTTTGAAAGCCCACACAGTAGTTTATCAGTTTGCTCACTAACATTAAAGACAAGCCAACATAATGTACATAATGGCCTATATGTGCAGTGCAAACCAGGCCTTAGCATTGGAGAATATCAACATGGGACCAAGATGCTTGTTTCGAAACGGCTGGTGTCTAGTGAATATTTAATTCCATATTGGACACTAAATCCCTTGTACACGAAACTTATCCCTTGGACACTAAATGGATGCTGAGAACTCTTTTAGATTAAACCGACACACCAATAAAGTAAAGTCCTGGAAATATGGTGCCAATAAATGTGTACAGCATGTATGTTCAAATTTTAATAGTGTGCTGGCTCTTGATGTGGCGCCCAATTAATCTGTCGGTGCATAATTCATTATGGGCTAGTTAGTCTCTCTACCAGACCCGTCTCCCCTGTGACAGCTATATTAAGACTAAACTAAGCCATAAACAACACAATGATAATGGCCAGTATAAGTTGTATACCACTTTATTGGCATCGGCATATTTGGCAGCAAATTTTTAATCCCTCACATTTTTGTTTGTGGTGTCACCTCCACTCTGAATACATTACTGTAATCAGTCACAGCTGTCTTAGGCCTATACAGTAATGTTACAATGGATGTGTTTCAACTTTAGAACAGGGGTGGTTGATTTTGCCATTTTTTTAAATTATTATTTTGGTTTAAAAAAACACTACAGGCCACAGTCGAAAACTGTATAGAAACTACGTAGAAATGATAATGGTACTATATATTTTTTAAATAACTGCCCTTTATCTGGCCCGCAAATTGATTTTGTTGAACAAATCAGTCAAAAGAAATCTGTGCAGCCCTACGTTGGACCCTTCATGGATGTGGTATTTCCCAACGTGGCCCTCAAGCCATTTTTTTTTGCCCAACCCTGCTTTAAAACAAGCCTTAACACAGAGCCAGAGCAGTAGCCCCAAATCATGACAACTTGTTTGCCAATATTAGGTGAGTCACCAAGGATTTGTGGCTGACTTCTTAGTAAAGAGACATATAGATTAACAATACTCAGTGGTGACAATGTTTTATGTAACATTACATAATGATATAAAGCAAAGGCAAATCCTAAGCAGCAGAGAGACGGTTAAGTAGTAGATATTTAGAGTATAGCCTTTAAGCAGTAGAACTTCACTGTTTCATCGTTTTTGTCAACACAGCTGGGGAAATGCTGATGCTGAAAGAAGAACTAATAGATGAGTGACTATGTTATTTCTGTCTTTATATTATTTTTCAAGTGGTAATGAGAGGTTGTCAGACAGAGAAATGTGTTACAGCATCCCTGCTGTGATGGAGATCTCCAAATGCTGCGTTTTAAAGGGGAAACACTTGGGTAGGACCACGAGCACTAGTTTCTCTTTGCTCTACTCTAAGGCCACGGGCCCTAGCGCAACCCACCAACCAGCCCTCATGGCCTCATCAAATATGCATTAGATATGCTACACTTGATAAAATTGGGCAAAACTGTAGCCTTCGAGCATTTCTAGCTTGACACCTCAATAACATACAAACCATGCAGTGCTAGTGTGTTTTACCAAATGTATAAATCTGTAACAATAAATCTAAAACTTAGGCTAATCATTCAAAAAAAGCTTTAACATTGTGTCATATGCCAGTTTTCAACAAACAAGTCCCCATGCATTTATGAGTTCCTGCTCTTCCCATGACCAGGTGAATCCAGGTAAAAGCTATGATCCCTTATTGATGTCTCTTGTTAAATCTTCAATCAGTGTAGATGAAGGGGAGGAGACAGGTTAAAGAAGGATTTTTACGCCTTTAGACAATTGAGACAAGGCAAGACAAAATATTTAAGTGCCTTTGAATGGGGTATGGCAGTGTGGTTCCAGGCGCACCAGTTTGAGTCAAGAACTGGAACGCTGCTGGATTTCATGCTCAACATGTTCTCGTGTGTATCAAGAATGGTCCACCATCCAAAACACATCCAGCCAACTTGACACAACTGTGGAAAGCCTTGGAGTCAACATGGGCCAGCATTCCTGTGGAACACTTTCGACACCTTGTTGAGTCCCTGCCCCGACGAATTGAGGCTGTTCTGAGGGCAAAAAGGTGGTGCAACTCAATATTAGGAAGGTGTCTGTAATGTTTGGTGTACTCAGTGTACATTATACGCTCAGTGAGGGGAAAGAAATGTATGGGTGGATTTACATCTTTCTGATGCAAACTGTAGGTCCCATGTTCTTCACAGAATCACATTTTACGTTGATAACAGTGCTGAGGTAAATTCTCTCACATGATCTGTGCAGTAAAATAGGGTGCACGAAATACAGTACCTTAGGAAAGCATTCAGGCCCCTTGACTTGTTCCACATTTTGTTACGTTACGGCCATATTCTGAAATTGATTCAATTGTTTTGTTTTTTCTCATAAATAAAAACCACGTTTTTAGAAATGCTTGAAAATGTATATAAAAAAGAAAATTGAATATCACCTTTACATAAGTATTCAGACCCTTTACTTAGTACTTTGTTGAAGCACCTTTGGCAGCGATTACAGCCTTGAGTCTTCTTGGGTATGACGCTACAAGCTTGGCACACCTGTATTTGGGGAGTTTCTCCCATTCTTCTCTGCAGAAGCTCTGTCGGGTTGGATGGGGAGTGTTGCTGCACAGCTATTTTCAGGTCTCTCCAGAGATGTTCGATCGGGTTCAAGTCCGGGCTCTGGCTGGGCAACTCAAGGAAAGGTCCCAAAGCCAATCCTGCATTGTCTTGACAGTGTGCTTAGGGTCGTTGTCCTGTTGGAAGGTGGACCTTCGTCCCAGTCTGAGGTCATGAGCGCTCTGGAGCAGGTTTTCCTCAAGGATCTTTGCTCCGTTGATCTTTGCCTTGATCCTGACTAACTTCCCAGTCCCTGCTGCTGAAAAACATCCCCACAGCATGATGCTGCCACCACCATGCTTCACCGTTGAGATGGTGCAAGGCGTGTCACGTGGCATTCAGATCAAAGTGTTTAATATTGGTTTCATCAGACCAGATAATCTTGTTTCTCATGGTCTGAGAGTCTTTAGGTGAATTTTGTCAAACTCCAAGCGGGCTGTCATGTGTCTTTTACTGAGGAGAGGCTTCCGTCTTGGCCACTACCATAAAGGCCTGATTGGTGGAGTGCTGCAGAGACGGTTGTCCTTCTGGAAGGTTCTCCCATCTCAACAAAGGCACTCTGGAGCTCTTTCAGTATCACCATCAGGTTCTGGAGGTGACACTGACCAAGGCCCTTCGACCCTGATTGCTCAGTATGGCCGGGTGGCCAGTTCTAGGAAGCGTCTTGGTGGTTCCAAACATCTTCCATTTAAGAATGTTAGAGGCCACTGTGTTCTTGGGGACCTTCAGTGCTGCAAAAATGTTTTGTGCCTCAACACAATCCTGTCTCTGAGCTCTACGGACAATTCCTTCGACCTCATGGCTTGGTTTTATCTTTGACATACACTGTCAACTGTGGGACCTTATATAGTCTGGCGTGTGTCTTTCCAAATCATGTCCAATCCATTTAATGTACCACAGGTGGACTCCAATCAAGTTGTAGAAACATCTCAAGGATGACCAATGGAAACAGAATGCACCTGAGCTCCATTTTGAGTCTCATAGCAAAGGGTCTGAATAGTTATGTAAATAAGGTATTTCTGTTTTGTAGTTTAAGTACATTCGCAAAAATCTCTCACCTGTTTTCACTTTGTCACGATGGGTTGTTGTGTGTAGATTGCTGAGTTTTTTTTTATTCAATCAATTTAAGAATAAGGCTGTAACGTAACAAAATGCGGAAAAAGTCAAGGGGTCTGAATACTTTCCGAAGGCACTGTATATATGTCGTGTGACAATGAGGACTGATTATCATGTTTATAGCATAGTGAAGACAGTTTTGTATTAATTACCATACACACATACCACTTGGCGGTCCCGTTCTGTGAGCTAGTGTGGCCTACCACTTCACGGCTGAGTCGTTGCTGCTCCTAGACATTTACAACACAGTTGACTGGGGCAGCTCTAGCAGGACAGAAATGTGACGAAATTACTTGGTGGGAAGGTGGCATCCTTTGATGGTGCCACATTGAAAGTCGCTGAGCTCTTCAGTTAGGCCATTCTACTGCCAATGTTTGTCTATGGAGATTGCATGGCTGTGCGTTCAATTTTATACATCCGTCAGCAACGGGTGTGGCTGAAATAGCCGAATCCACTCATTTTAAAAGGTTGTCCACATACTTTTGTAAATATAATGTATGTTTTACAATGGTGGGGGAGTGCCAAGATGGAGGTGTGGTGGCTTCAACACAGCGCCCCCTGTCAGTCATCTAGTGTATATAGACAGTGCCTTCTGAAAGTAATCATACCCCTGGACTTATTCAAAATGTTGTTGTATTAAAGCCCATCTACACACAATATCCCATAATGACAAAGTGAAAACATGTTTCTAGAACATTTGTACATTTATTGAAAATTAAATACAGAAATATCTAATTTACATAAGTATTCACACCCCTGAGTCAATACTTTGTAGGAGCACCTTGGGAGTTGATTGCACCAGTGGAGGCTGCTGAGGGGAGGACGGCTCATAATAATGGCTGGAACAGAGTAAATGGAATGGCATGTGGGTGATGTATTTATTTGATACAATCCACTTGTTCCGCTCCAGCCATTACCACTAGCCCATCCTCGCCAATTAAGGTGCCACCAACCTCCTGTGAATTACACCTGTGGGTCTTTCTGGGTAAGTCTCTAAGAGATTTCCACACCTGGATCTTCTTTGCGAGGCATTGGAAAACCTCCCAGGTCTTTGTGGTTGAATCTGTGTTTGAAATGCACTGCTCGACTGAGGGATCTCACAGATAATTGTATGTGCGGGGGACATAGATGAGGTAGTCACATTCAAAAATCATGTTTACTAAAAATTACTATTATTGCACATAGAGTGAGTCCATTTAACTTATTATGTGACTTGTTAAGCACATTTTTACTCCTTGCAATAGGAAATACTTATTGATTGAAGCCATTTCAGGTTTTCATTTTGCAATCATTTGTAAAAATGTTGAAAAACATAATTCCATTTTGACATTATGAGATATTGCATGTAGAGCAGTGACAAAACATATACATTTAATCCATTTTAAATTCCGGCTGTAAATATGGAAAAAGTCAATGGGTGTGAATACTTACTGGAGCCACTGTAAATCATTGTACACAATGCAGTGTAATTGAAAATGTGTTGGCAGGAGTCATTCCTAAACACAAGGATTGGCACTGTTTTGGTAACACATCAAAACACAGGCACTGCAGAGATCTGAGTCACTCAAAATACCATGA